>NC_081222.1:737500-750000 GCF_902713425.1 Acipenser ruthenus
CCCCCCTCTCCTCTCCTCTCCTCTCCTCCCCCCTCCTCTCTAGCAAACACACACACACACTCCACTGTGCTGCTCACTGCTGTCTGCTGTCAGCTCAGCTCCACAGTTATAGCTGCTCTCTGCTCAGTGCTGCACGGCTCCCTGGCTGCAACACCAGTGTGCTGACGAGACAGGGGCAAAGCAGGAGAACAGAACAGCGCAATAATGCAATGCAAAGCACTAGCTGTGACCCCCTAACCTCTGCTGGATACAAAGCAATGGACGTGCCTCTCCAGTCTCTGCTGCTGCTCCTCGTTCACATTCTTCTTCCTCTCCTGGCACTGGGATTGCATTCCCTCGTCATCTTCTTCTCCCGCTCGTCCCCGGCTCTCTCCTCAAGCCTGGAAAGTAAAGCACAGGATTACTGGAGCCCGCCAGGACCCTCGGAGCGCAGGAAGAGGGCTGCCGTTTAACCCCTCGCTCCCCCTCTCCCCTCCCAGAGAGCCGATTGGCTGGTGGGTGGATTGCTGAGTTTGGGTTTTCTTCCCCAGGACAGACGGGTTTGAGACGGGGCTCCACACAGTCTCTCCAGTGGGGGATGTTCAGGGACCAGCCTGCCAGCTCCAGGAATCAGCCACGCACTCTGGGAGAAGGTAGTGAACTCTATAATCAACTCTATACAGTCTATTAAGTGAACTGCGTGTGTGCGTGTGTGCGTGTGTGTGTTGAGACGAATGCGGAGTGGCACCGTGTCTAACTGGGAGGCATTTCATTACCATACATCAGCACTGCCAGAACACAGACGCTTTCAAATCTGTGATTGTAATACAGCACTGGACGCCACTCACTTTAAATCTACCTATCTATCTCTGCGCGCGTACACACACACTCACACACACACACACACACACACTGACACACACACACACACACACACACACACACTGACACAGCTCCCTTCGGGGACACAATGTAATGAAGGATATCTGTGGGAAGGAGATTAGGGGGAGCATTGCGTGTCATTACTTTTGAAATGCATTGAAGTCAATCAGACAGCAGATAAAGACGTATCTCTATCTATCAGGGATAATAATCAAAAGAAAACTTTCAGATGTGCACGTTTAAAATGGAATTAGTCACGCTCAGTGCCGCGTGTGCATTTTTATATGAACTCACACACATATATCCGGCTTGAGGGAAGCTCTGAAGCGTGTTGGAGTGCAGTGCTGCATGTCTGATGCACGGCTCAGGGATCAGAGTGCAGTCACAGGGCTACTGGCTCAGTGAGAGAGGGCAGTCCTGAGAACGGCTCAGGGATCAGAGCGCAGTCACAGGGCTACTGGCTCAGTGGGAGAGGGCAGTCCTGAGAACGTCTCAGAGCTCAGTCACAGGGCTACTGGCTCAGTGGGAGAGGGCAGTCCTGAGAACGTCTCAGAGCTCAGTCACAGGGCTACTGGCTCAGTGGGAGAGGGCAGTCCTGAGAACGTCTCAGAGCTCAGAGCGCAGTCACAGGGCTACTGGCTCAGTGGGAGAGGGCAGTCCTGAGAACGGCTCAGAGCGCAGTCACAGGGCTACTGGCTCAGTGAGAGAGGGCAGTCCTGAGAACGGCTCAGAGCGCAGTCACAGGGCTACTGGCTCAGTGGGAGAGGGCAGTCCTGAGAACGGCTCAGAGCGCAGTCACAGGGCTACTGGCTCAGTGGGAGAGGGCAGTCCTGAGAACGGCTCAGAGCGCAGTCACAGGGCTACTGGCTCAGTGAGAGAGGGCAGTCCTGAGAACGGCTCAGAGCGCAGTCACAGGGCTACTGGCTCAGTGGGAGAGGGCAGTCCTGAGAACTATAGCCATTTAAAAAAAAACATAAAGCGCTGCGCTGTGCTCCTTTCAGAAAAGCCTGCTTTCACAGGCCTGTTAAACCTGACCGGCATCCAGACCTGGGCTCAATTACAATTACAATCACAATTACAATGCTGTTTGGTCAATTACAGAGTCAGTTACAATTATGCTGCAGTAATTACAATTATAATTGCAATTGCACTAAAAAGCAGCATAAGCAGCTCCCCTCATTAACATACTGTGTTTATTCTGAATAACCAGGTGCAGATACAGAAACATGCTGTCAGACAAATACAGGAATAACGGGACTGAGAACGATTAAGCTTGGAAAGGAGTGCAATTGAATCGTAATGGAGCAGTTATATAGTAGAATTATAATTACAACTATGCAGGTGTGCCAAACTACGAGTGCAATTCCAATTACATTGAAATGACAATTCATTGTGAAGAGCAGTTACATTGAAATGATAATTCATTGTGAAGAGCACAGTTACATTGAAATGACAATTCATTGTGAAGAGCACAGTTACATTGAAATGATAATTCATTGTGAAGAGCAGTTACATTGAAATGATAATTCATTGTGAAGAGCAGTTACATTGAAATGGCAATTCATTGTGAAGAGCAGTTACATTGAAATGACAATTCATTGTGAAGAGCACAGTTACATTGAAATGATAATTCATTGTGAAGTGCACAGTTACATTGAAATGATAATTCATTGTGAAGAGCAGTTACATTGAAATGATAATTCATTGTGAAGAGCAGTTACATTGAAATGATAATTCATTGTGAAGAGCACAGTTACATTGAAATGACAATTCATTGTGAAGAGCAGTTACATTGAAATGGCAATTCATTGTGAAGTGCACAGTTACATTGAAATGACAATTCATTGTGATGAGCAGTTACATTGAAATGATAATTCATTGTGAAGTGCACAGTTACATTGAAATGACAATTCATTGTGAAGTGCACAGTTACATTGAAATGATAATTCATTGTGAAGAGCAGTTACATTGAAATGGCAATTCATTGTGAAGTGCACAGTTACATTGAAACGGCCCCCAGGTCTGCCGGCGTTGTCTGTAATGATATGGGGCAGCTCTCAGCGCTGCACTGTAGTGTAGATCCTGGGCTGTATGTGCATTGCACCTGACATCCACCTCCACACACTGCCACAGCCTCAGGTACGTTTCACTGGACTTTGCTTTCGAAAATAAGCAGTAAAACCTGCATTCGAATGACGTGCTGTTAGCATTGGAGCTGCAGTATACCAGTTACATATAACCCAATACTTACTGTGGCAAAGACTCCTTTATAATCCACTGTGGCAGAGTGTCCCGCCCCTATTTATTATTATTTGTATTTTTTATTATTATTTTTTTTTTTGGGCGGGTGAAGCTGAATGCTATTGCACTCAGCGTGGATTTATTAAGTAAATAAACAGAAACAAAAGATTTAACAAAACACCAAACAAAAGGGCACGAGGGCCAAACGAATAAACAAACAAGTAAGTGTCGTGCTGGATAATCCAGCACGTTTTCGCAATTGTTTTTAAATATTGTTCTTTCTCTCCGCTCCCCGTACTCTCCTCTCTACACTCAACCCCGAGTGCAGAGAGCTGCAGGTTTATATACTCTGGCCGAGGGATTAACTAGTTGTTAATTATCTTATTACCCCTCGGCCAGAGTCTGCACGCATTTGGTAAGGATGCATGACTGTCAGGTTTTTAAATATAATAATAATAATTAGCCGCACCGCAAACAAAAATACAAATAATAATACATAGGGGCGGGACACTCTGCCACATCCACCCATGTATTATTATTATTATTATTATTATTATTATTATTATTATTATTATCATCATCATCAATCCTCTCTGTCCAAAACGACGTTCAGTGTTTTTTCCAGCTAGTTTCAATATTTCATGCATTAATTCCGTTGTACAAAGACGACCCGACTGTGTCTTCAGTCTCTCTTTTCTTTTTGAATTTAAAATGTTGCTATTTTATAAAATGTTACTGTACATAAACAAAAGCATATCTTTATGTTAAAATGCAGAGAGCGATATGTTCACAGATTCAGCTAATATTTTGCAAAACTAAAGCTGCTTCACCCTCCATCCCAGCACATTGGAGTGGCCAGGCTGCCCATTGTACCGTTTACAACACTGACATCTTAGTGTTGCTTTATGAATACTGACAGAGCTCACCAGCACAGAATCATCATCGCAGAACAGGACAGGACAGGACAGGACGGAGCAGGACAGGACAGGATGGAGCAGGACAGAGTAGAACAGGCAAGGACGGAACAGGACAGAGTAGAACAGGACAGGACAGGACGGAACAGAACAGGATAGGACGGAGCAGGCCAGGATGGAGGAGCTGGGATCTTCCCGAGCGTGCATTTCTTGTTCTGACTCCAAGAGGATTAATCACCCTGCCGGGAGAGATCAGAGCTGACATGCTGGAGCACACACACACACACACACACACTGATACATACACACACACACACAGACACACACACGCACACACAGAGAAGCACGCACACACACACACGTGCACACACACACGCACACAGACGTGCACGCACGCGCGCGCACACACACACACACAGACGCACACACACGCACGCACACACACAGAGACGCACGCACACACACACACATACACAGACAGAGACACACACAAACACAGACACACACACCCCAGATCACGTGCCACTGCAAGGCAGCATTGGAGGACAGTGTTAGGACAGTGTTGGGACATTATAAAATCATTACCCCCCCCTGGAAGTACAGCAGTACTCTACACTGTGTGTAGAGAGACGCGGAGGGGAGCTGCAGCTGGCAGGAGATTTCAATAGAGTGAGGCAGACCATTCAGTGCCCGGCAGTTAGGATCCTCCAGACGAGTTCAGGGATGGCACTGAGACTCCCATTGCACAGCAGCTTCATCCACTCCAGGTTTTACTAGCAGCTTGATCAGCCCCAGTGTGTCTAGGGAACGAGCTCAGGTGTGTCTTATTATTAAACTCCTAGCGAAACCAGGACTGGATCACGCTGCTGTGCAGTGGCTTATTTCCATCCCTGTACACAGCGAGGTGCTGTAAGATATATTAGACAGTTATTATTATTAATGTTATAACAAAACAGCCATCTTCAGCAGCGCTTCCCAACCCCGGTCCTGGGGACCCCCCGTGTGTGCTGGTTTGCATTCCAGCTGAGCTCTCAATTACTGAACCAGAACCCTTCATTCAACTCATAATGTGCTTAATGCACTTAATGCCCCTACTGTACAGCATGTGCACTCGACTTTATCAGCAAGTGCAACCCAGTCCTGGGGTTCAGAGCGCCCCTCAATGAAGTCTATTATTATTATTATTATTATTATTATTATTATTATTATTATTATTATTATTATTATTATTATTATTATTGAAATGATCAGGAGCCAGGAGTTTGAGCAGGGTTACAAACTCACACTAGCCCTGCTGCTGCTGCTGCTGCTGCTGCACCCAGTCCTGGGGTTCAGAGCTCCCCTCAATTAAGTCTATTATTATTATTATTATTATTATTATTATTATTATTATTATTATTATTATTATTAATATTGAAATGATCAGGAGCCAGGAGTTTGAGCAGGGTTACAAACTCACACTAGCCCTCCTGCTGCTGCACCCAGTCCTGGGGCTCAGAGCTCCCCTCAATGAAGTCTAGTATTATTATTATTATTATTATTAATATTGAAATGATCAGGAGCCAGGAGTTTGAGCAGGGTTACAAACTCACACTAGCCCTGCTGCTGCTGCTGCTGCACCCAGTCCTGGGGTTCAGAGCTCCCCTCAATGAAGTCTAGTATCATTATTAATATTGAAATGATCAGGAGCCAGGAGTTTGAGCAGGGTTACAAACTCACACTAGCCCTGCTGCACCCAGCCCTGCGGTTCATGACTCCTCTTGTTCATGTATGTCATTAAAATGACCAGGTGCAAGTATTTGAATAATCAAATATGTATCTCTGACCTCAGCACACTTCATCACAGCCAGGGCACAGCATGAATTAGTTTATTAATATATATATATATATATATATATATATATATATATATATATATATATATATATATATATATATATATATATATATTATAAAGTAAAAGGGAGAAACCATTTATTTAACATATTTAAGCTCTTTCAGATCAAGAAGCAAAACCCCCCACATTTCTTAAAATAGTTTTATAATCTTCACGTTTTATCTTCACACACACACACACACACACACGTTTTATAAAGTCTTCCAAAAGCCTTGAACTGAATTCAAACACAGTAACATCTACCCGCCCTCTCGTGGACAAACCGTTAACTGAAATTTAATTAAAGTTAGCATTAGGAGAGATAAACAGTACATTTAAAATAATAATAATAATTATTTAAAAAAAAAAAAAAAAAAGTAATTTAAAAGTAGGTTTGTTTGTCTTTTATCTCTTATCTTTCATCACTTAATGACTTCTTTTTAATTAACTGGAAGATACAGAGATGCTGAATAAACCATTATTTTGGCTAAGCTTGTGTTGTCCCGTTCAATTTTCAAATCCCTTAACAGTTAAGGTGGTCGAACGAAATTTAAGATTTCAACAAACACAATCAAAAAATAGACGATTACATTTCGTTTTTGACTAACTTAAACCTATCTCGAATCAAAATCCCTGCCAAATTGTGTTTTAAATCACGTAAAAATAAATAAATCAATAAATAAATGTTTTTAACGCACCGAATTCCGCTACTTTTTTTCTGGCCGGTGGCCATCTTGGATTTGAGTTTCCACCGGCTCAAGCCTTCATAATTAAAAACGTAATAATAATGAAACATGTTTACAAAAAGATCAACACTTTACAGATATTTAAAAAAATAAATAATAATATTGTACTCCCGAATTGCGAGCTATACAAATTAAACTGCCGTGTGGGTTTAAATAATGACACACATATTCATCAGCACTGTCTCGCGCCAAAACGGCGGTAATTCACGACTGCTTCTCGAGCGCCGCGGGAAACGAATGGACAACGGCTTTTTTTCGTATTTAATAATAATAATAATAATAATAATAATAATAATAATAATAATAATAATAATAATATTATATTATTTAAACATGTTTTTATTATTATTTTTATGTTGTGAATTGAGAGAGACGAAAACATTCTCACAGTATTTTTAGGTGAAGACCGCGCTGAGGTGACCGAACAGACAGTCGATTGTAAATTATGACAATAATCTTTATTTTTCTTTTGAAATACGGGGCGGCTGTGTAGGATAAGTTAAGGAAAGGGGCTGCTATAGACTACAGTGTTAGTCCCTTATAAAAGTTTACCACAGTATGTTTGCAGTTTTACCCCCATGGTTGTACTTTGAGTTTAACACGGTTTGTCGTGTTGTTAATATGCTTTACTGTACTCTGTGCTTTACAATGTTTTCACTATGCTGTGCTTTTACTGTGGGACACATTTATAAGGGTTAGTTTACCATATTTTTACTATGCTTTACAATGCTTCCCTATGCTTTACCAGACCTCTCTGTGCTTTACAATGCTTCCCTATGCTTTACCAGACCTCTCTGCTTTACAATGCTTCCCTATGCTTTACCACACCTCTCTATGCTTTACAATGCTTCCCTATGCTTTACCAGACCTCTCTGTGCTTTACAATGCTTCCCTATGCTTTACCACACCTCTCTGTGCTTTACAATGCTTCCCTATGCTTTACCATACCTCTCTGTGCTTTACAATGCTTCCCTATGCTTTACCACACCTCTCTGTGCTTTACAATGCTTCCCTATGCTTTACCACACCTCTCTATGCTTTACAATGCTTCCCTATGCTTTACCAGACCTCTCTGTGCTTTACAATGCTTCCCTATGCTTTACTATACCTCTCTGTGCTTTACAATGCTTCCCTATGCTTTACCACACCTCTCTATGCTTTACAATGCTTCCCTATGCTTTACCAGACCTCTCTGTGCTTTACAATGCTTCCCTATGCTTTACCAGACCTCTCTGTGCTTCACAATGCTTCCCTATGCTTTACCAGACCTCTCTGTGCTTTACAATGCTTCCCTATGCTTTACCAGACCTCTCCTTTACAATGCTTCCCTATGCTTTACCACACCTCTCTGCTTTACAATGCTTCCCTATGCTTTACCAGACCTCTCTGCTTTACAATGCTTCCCTATGCTTTACCACACCTCTCTGTGCTTTACGATGCTTCCCTATGCTTTACCACACCTCTCTATGCTTTACAATGCTTCCCTATGCTTTACTATACCTCTCTCTGCTTTACAATGCTTCCCTATGCTTTACCAGACCTCTCTGTGCTTTACAATGCTTCCCTATGCTTTACCAGACCTCTCTGTGCTTTACAATGCTCCCCTATGCTTTACCAGACCTCTCTGTGCTTTACAATGCTTCCCTATGCTTTACCAGACCTCTCTGTGCTTTACAATGCTTCCCTATGCTTTACCAGACCTCTCTGTGCTTTACAATGCTTCCCTATGCTTTACCACACCTCTCTGTGCTTTACAATGCTTCCCTATGCTTTACCACACCTCTCTGTGCTTTACAATGCTTCCCTATGCTTTACCACACCTCTCTGTGCTTTACAATGCTTCCCTATGCTTTACCACGCCTCTCTGTGCTTTACAATGCTTCCCTATGCTTTACCACACCTCTCTGTGCATTACCATGCTTGAACAAACACACAACACGACAAGGAATGGAAATAAGACTCCTATTTACTAGGAGCTTGATCAGACACAGTGCGTACCGGTAACAAGCTCAGGTGTGTCTTATTAAACTCAGAATGAAACCAGGAATGGATCTGACTGCTATGCAATGGGAGTCCTATTCTCCTCTCTGAAGCGCGCCACACAGATCCACGCTTGTCCGCTTCCTTGTGATTCATGTGCGGACGTGATGAAGTTCAGCTGCGGCTGTCTAATTACTATAATATCGGTCCGGAGGGAGGCACGTCATGGAAGAAGCACCGCGGCAGCTGATTTTGGGAAATTCATCTGCTAGTCATCAAAGAATGAGCAGCTTTGAGCAGAGCCCGGGTCACTTCCTGTGTTCATCAATTCCAGTTCCATTTCCTTTTTAAAATCAATTCCCGATTCCAGTTCTCGTTCCCTTTTAATCAGGGAAGCTGAAGCAGCATCCTGTGAAAATGAGCTCCTCACAACAGCGGCAACGACAAACCATTTCAATTGAAGTCACAGTTTGTTAACATCGGGTTTCCCAGCCCTGGTCCTGGGGGACCCCCTCCCTGCGTCTGCTGGTTTTCATTCCAGCTGAGTTCTCAGTTACCTAATTAAACGCTTAATTGAACTATTCATTAGCTTAATTAGACCTTTGTAATTGTTTTTTCAGCGTCTAAAAACAGTTGGAGATGTCAAGTTAACTATACAAGTAAAACTTGATATCTGCAACTTTGTAGGATCTGAGAACAATTAAACCAGTCTAATTAAACGCTTTATTAAGGGTTTGATTATTATTGAACCATCGCACAGACACAAGGGTCCCCAAGACCAGGATGAAACCTGGCTTCCAGTGAAAGCAACTGAACAATCGCGGCGATGATTGTGTCTCTAAAATATCGATTTGAAGGACTGGGAATTGGGAACGGATTTCAAAAAGGGATTGGAATTGACACCCAGGACTCGACCCCGACCCTGGCTTTGAGTGTCATGTCGTGTGTTTATTCCCGCTTCCCCTGGTCTCTTTCACGATGTCTGCTGTCATTGATCAGTGATTGACTGATTGATTGATTGATTGATGGAGTGCTCCTGAGTTCTCATGCTCCAGCAGTGAGTTAGTATCTGTCTTTTCTTTACCTTGTCTGGAGAAGCCTGGCTGCCTCGCGCTGAACAGACTTTCTCATTCCAGTCGAATCATCGGACAAAATGACCTTTCAGCTTGGCTAGTTCCATCTACTCACGCACGCACACACACACGCACATGCACACACACAAACAGACTGAGACACACGCACACACACACACAGGACAGACAGACTGAGACACACACACACACAGGACAGACAGACTAAGACACACACACACAGGACAGACAGATAGACTGAGACACACACACAGGACAGACAGACAGACTGAGACGCACACACAGATAGACTGAGACACACACACAGGACAGACAGACAGACAGACTGAGACACACACACAGGACAGACAGATAGACTGAGACACACACATGCAGATAGACATGCACACACACACACAGACACACAAAGCGAGAGAGACGCACGCACAAACACACACACCCACCTCCTGCTTTCCAATGCAGTTTAATTCTGTGGTGTCAGCCCACAGCAGCGCTGTTCCATTTCCCTCATTGATTTCATGTGTTCCTGAGTCTCTTTGTTCACTGAACTGTACAGTTTTGATAATGTTTCCTGTGCCTCAGCAGCAGTGTCATTTGTGATATTGAAAACTGTGGCTGCCGTTAACCCAGTGGGGACAGGAGGAGGTGAGGGGGGTGAGAGGAGGGGAGGGGGGGAGAGAGGGGAGGGGAGGGGAGGGAAGGGGGTGAGAGGGGGGAGGGAGGGGAGGGGGGAGGGGGTGAGGAAGGGGGGGAGGGAGGGGATGGGGAGAGGGTGATGGTGGGGGTGAGGGGAGGGGAGGGGTAGTATATGGTCTGTGCTTGATGTTAGAGTTTTTAGACTAGTGTTCATTATTATTATTATTAAGGTGCTGGTAATGACAGCGCTGCAGAGCTGAGAGTGGAGTGTGTTTAGACTAGTGCTCATTATTATTATTATTAAGGTGCTGGTAATGACAGGGCTGCAGAGCTGAGAGTGGAGTGTGTTTAGACTAGTGTTCATTATTATTATTATTAAGGTGCTGGTAATGACAGCGCTGCAGAGCTGAGAGTGGAGTGTGTTTAGACTAGTGTTCATTATTATTATTATTAAGGTGCTGGTAATGACAGCGCTGCAGAGCTGAGAGTGGAGTGTGTTTAGACTAGTGCTCATTATTATTATTATTAAGGTGCTGGTAATGACAGCGCTGCAGAGCTGAGAGTGGAGTGTGTTTAGACTAGTGCTCATTATTATTATTATTAAGGTGCTGGTAATGACAGCGCTGCAGAGCTGAGAGTGGAGTGTGTTTAGACTAGTGTTCATTATTATTATTATTAAGGTGCTGGTAATGACAGGGCTGCAGAGCTGAGAGTGGAGTGTGTTTAGACTAGTGTTCATTATTATTATTATTAAGGTGCTGGTAATGACAGCGCTGCAGAGCTGAGAGTGGAGTGTGTTTAGACTAGTGCTCATTATTATTAAGGTGCTGGTAATGACAGGGCTGCAGAGCTGAGAGTGGAGTGTGTTTAGACTAGTGTTCATTATTATTATTATTAAGGTGCTGGTAATGACAGCGCTGCAGAGCTGAGAGTGGAGTGTGTTTAGACTAGTGTTCATTATTATTATTAAGGTGCTGGTAATGACAGCGCTGCACAGCTGAGAGTGGAGTGTGTTTAGACTAGTGTTCATTATTATTATTATTAAGGTGCTGGTAATGACAGGGCTGCAGAGCTGAGAGTGGAGTGTGTTTAGACTAGTGCTCATTATTATTATTATTAAGGTGCTGGTAATGACAGTGCTGCAGAGCTGAGAGTGGAGTGTGTTTAGACTAGTGTTCATTATTATTATTATTAAGGTGCTGGTAATGACAGCGCTGCAGAGCTGAGAGTGGAGTGTGTATAGACTAGTGTTCATTATTATTATTAAGGTGCTGGTAATGACAGCGCTGCAGAGCTGAGAGTGGAGTGTGTTTAGACTAGTGTTCATTATTATTATTAAGGTGCTGGTAACGACAGCGCTGCAGAGCTGAGAGTGGAGTGTGTTTAGACTAGTGTTCATTATTATTATTAAGGTGCTGGTAATGTGGAGTGTTTCAGTGTGTGTTCCGGATGTTTTCATGAATGATTACACTCAAAGTTCGCTCCTATAGTAAAAGTCAATGAGACACAGCTGTAACTGAGGAGGAGGGGGAGTACTGGAAGAGGCATCTTTAGTTCAATCAGCACTTGTCAGTGAATTGCAGGTCGTGTAGAAAAACTCCCTTCTCATTACTGAGCTGTATCCCAGCCCTCCAGACCCGGAGCTGTATCCCAGCCCTCCAGATCCCGAGCTGTATCCCAGCTCTCCAGATCCCGAGCTGTATCCCAGCCCTCCAGACCCGGAGCTGTATCCCAGCCCTCCAGATCCCGAGCTGTATCCCAGCTCTCCAGATCCCGAGCTGTATCCCAGCCCTCCAGATCCCGAGCTGTATCCCAGCCCTCCAGATCCCGAGCTGTATCCCAGCCCTCCAGATCCCGAGCTGTATCCCAGCCCTCCAGATCCCGAGCTGTATCCCAGCCCTCCAGACTGCGTCTCAGTGTGGACTTGGGGCCGCTCTCAGGAGTACTGACAGGAGACTTTAGGTCAAGGTGAACCGGAACCAAAGCAGCAGGCAGATACAAGTCCTGCCCTTTTCAGACATGCCTTTGAAGAGACTCCGAATCTGCAGTCCTGTTTTTCTTTCCCTTCCCCGAGTGCCTGGTTTCATTGGCTGGTGCCACTTAAAGAGGATTTGAGGATATAACTTAGTTGGTTTCGGTTTTTGGCAGCACCCAT
>NC_081222.1:755000-780000 GCF_902713425.1 Acipenser ruthenus
GCGTTCAGGATTCTACACACGCTGAGAGATTTACACAGAACCCCGATAAGCACGCTGAGAGATTTATACAGAACCCCAATAAGCACGCTGAGAGATTTATACAGAACCCCGATAAGCACGCTGAGAGATTTATACAGAACCCCGATAAGCACGCTGAGAGATTTACACAGAACCCCGATAAGCACGCTGAGAGATTTATACAGAACCCCGATAAGCACGCTGAGAGATTTATACAGAACCCCGATAAGCACGCTGAGAGATTTATACAGAACCCCGATAAGCAGAGGAAGGGTATTCATTTACAGTGAAGAGAAAGAAGATTTCACTCCCCCAGTCTGGTCTAAGAAAAACACCGCCCTCCAGTGGAACATACATCAATAACACAAAACTGAGCTGCAATTGACCTTGTATATATGCCTTGACATTCAATACCTCATTATTCCACTGGAGGGCGTGGTTTTTAAATGTTTTTTTTCATGTCAAATTTATTTTCCTGAAAATATCGCTTTTTTTTTTGCAAACAAACACAATACAACATTGAAACGCATCAACATATAAACAGAACACTAATAAACCCATAACAAGAACATTTAATAACACATAATAATAACATCAGTGTAAAAGGAATGAAAAACGACTTGGGCAGACCTGGTGTACTCCCCTGCGAGTGCATTACCTTTCTGCCGCTGGGCACACGTCTTCAGCTGTCGACCTGGTACATTTCCCTTGGCATGCATTACGTCATTATTCCACTGGAGGGCGTTTTTTTTTTTTTTTTTTTTTAATTTGTTAAAAAAAAAAAAAAAAAAGTTTTTCCTGAAAAATATCACTTTTTGTTTTTTTGGCAAAAAACCGTAAACAAAACACACAAAATAAACATTAGCATATAAACAGAACACTAATAAACCCATAACTGGAACATTTAATAACACAAAATAATAAAATCATTGTAAAAAGAATGAAAAACGACGTCGGCATACTTGCAGCAGTAGGAGGTTATGGGTTTTGAAAAGCCATGACCTCCTACTGCTGAACGTGTGCTCAAGACTCCGCCCAGCGGCGGAAAGGGGTACTGCAAGTGCAGTGTAATATACGGGGTCTGCAGCCGCGTCTTTCACATAGGAAAGCGTGCTGCTTCTGTTTGCATTATTATATTCTTTGTATAAACATGAGAACTAACACGTGATCCTTATCGTGAAAACACGTGTTTATTAGCTGGCACCACTGCGCTTCCGGCTGCAGACCCCGTATATTACCCTGCGCGTGCATTACCCCTTTCCGCCGCTGGGCGGAGTCTTGAGCACACGTTCAGCAGCAGGAGGTCATGTCTGTTCAGAACCTATAACCTCCTACTGCTGCAAGTATGCCGAAGTCGTTTTTCATTCTTTTTACACTGATTTGATTGTTTTGTGTTATTAAATGTTCGATTATGGGTTTATTAGTGTTCTGTTTATATGCTAATGCGTTTCAATGTTGTATTTTGTTTGTTTTTGTGCGTTTTTTTTGCCAAAAAAATTAAAATATATTTTCAGGAAAATAATGTGACATTTAAAAAAAACAAAAAAAACGCCCTCCAGTGGAATAATGAGGTATTGCATGCCAAAGAAAATACACCAATAACACTAATGTTGTTGAAGCTGACACCCTGGGACCCTTCAAGAAGCTGCTTGATGAGATTCTGGGATCAATAAGCTACTAACAACCAAACGAGCAAGATGGGCTGAATGGAGCCTCCTCTCGTTTGCAAACTTTCTTATGTTCTTAAAACTGAGCTGCTGTCGACCTTGTACATTTCCCTTGACATGCATTACCTCATTATTCCACTGGAGGGCGTGTTTTTTTAAACTTTTTTTTTTGTTTAATTTAAATGTTTTTCCTGAAAATATCACTTTCTGTTTTTTGGCAAAAAAACGTAAAAAAAACGCACAAAATACAACATTGAAACGCATTAGCATATAAACAGAACACTAATAAACCCATAATCGAACATTTAATAACACAAAACAATCAAATCAGTGTAAAAAGAATGAAAAACGACTTTGGCATACTTGCAGCAGTAGGAGGTTATGGGTTCTGAAAAGCCATGACCTCCTACTGCTGAACGTGTGCTCAAGACTCCGCCCAGCGGCGGAAAGAGGTAATGCACTCGCAGGGTAGTACACCAGGTCTGCCCAAGTTGTTTGTCATTCTTTTTACACTGATGTTATTGTTTTATTAAATGTTCCAGTTGTGTGTTTATTAGTGTTCTGTTTAAATGCTGCTGCGTTTCAATGTTGTATTGGTTTATTATTCTGTATATATATCGTTTTTCTTCTTCTTCCGCAGTGCTTTGACCGTGATGCAGTAGTCAGCTTTATCTTTGAGCCCCGTAAGCTCGCCGTTCCTCTGCTGTAAGTCCTGGGATGAAATCCGGCTTCTTTGACTCACATTCATGCATAACGTATACACAGCGCTAACGGTTAATGAATTCAGCAGCTTTGCTTTCCCAGGGTTCCGTTCTGTTTTTTTAAACTCACACCCCGATGCATTCTGGTAAGTGTGGTCCTGCTTCTCTTGAGAAAGGTGCCCGAGACGGCCTGGAATGCACTGCGTGGCGAGCTGTTCCAGTGATCATGGTCCTGGTTTGTGTATTGGAAGCAGGTGCGAGGAGGCAGCGTGTTTGTTTGGGTCTAGTCAGCCTTACAAGAGTTTAGCATGCTGGTGCAGTTGAATTCCTTCATTATCCTCACAGGCTCTCTGATCCACACTCTCTGAAGCTGCCTGGGGGTGCAGAGGGCTGGCTCGCTTCTCTCACAGGGCTCAGAGATCTTTAGCATCCTTGATTCAAATCTGGATTCCTTTGTTTTAGTAAACCCCAAAATGTAAATTTTCAATAATAGAGAAAATGATAAAATACAAACGCAAACCTTGGCAAGCTGTCAGCAGTCCGAGTTTATTATGGCATCACCTCAGACTGCCGCAGGGTGAGATATATAGAGAGAGACGTTATTATTATTATTATTATTTATTTCTTAGCAGACGCCCTTATTAGTGTTCAGGTTAGCTTGCTGCCAGATACACGTACAGTGTGACCTCGAATGAATGTGGGGAGCGTTTCCATCAGTAATTAATCCAATTCAAGCATGAGAAGAGTTTATTAATCTTCAAGAACAGATGTACTAATACAGGCACAGAGCTGGTTTGTAGAGGCAAGCATTGTAAAGCACAGAGAGGTCTGGTAAAGCATAGGGAAGCATTGTAAAGCACAGAGAGTGATGGTAAAGCATAGGGAAGCATTGTAAAGCACAGAGAGGTCTGGTAAAGCATAGGGAAGCATTGTAAAGCACAGAGAGGTCTGGTAAAGCATAGGGAAGCATTGTAAAGCACAGAGAGGTCTGGTAAAGCATAGGGAAGCATTGTAAAGCACAGAGAGGTCTGGTAAAGCATAGGGAAGCATTGTAAAGCACAGAGAGGTGTGGTAAAGCATAGGGAAGCATTGTAAAGCACAGAGAGGTCTGGTAAAGCATAGGGAAGCATTGTAAAGCACAGAGAGGTGTGGTAAAGCATAGGGAAGCATTGTAAAGCACAGAGAGGTCTGGTAAAGCATAGGGAAGCATTGTAAAGCACAGAGAGGCCTGACAAAGCATAGGGAAGCATTGTAAAGCACAGAGAGGTGTGGTAAAGCATATTTAAAAATGGTAAATGCACAGCACGGTCCTGGGCAAAGCGCAGCAGTGAGTGTGCAGAGTTACTGTGGGGGGGAGATGCAGCCCCTGGAACGGCTTCTCTTGGACAGGTGAGGGGTGAGGGAGTGGGCGCGCCCCAGAGCTCAGGGCTGACACACATGCTGTTCATTCAGGACTGAAGTGCTGAGCAGCGCTGTCCTGGTGCTTACTGCACAGGACCTCCTCCAGCCCAGCAGAGGAAGCAGACAAGATCATCAATTAACAGATCAATTAGAGTCCCACCGCCCTCAACAAAACAGAGTAGAAAACTACAACGAGATCAAGAAACACACCCACTGAGACACACACACACACGCACACACACACACGCACTGAAACACACACACACACACACACACACACAGAGACTCTGTATTCCTCCCCCTCCTCTCCCCTCTCTCCTCTCCTCTCTCCCCTCTCCCCTCTCTCCTCTCCTCTCCTCTCCCCTCTCCTCTTTCCCCTCTCCCTCCTCTCTTCCCCTCTCTCCTCTCCTCTCTCCTCTGCTCTCTCCCCTCTCTCCTCTCCTCTCTCCCCTCTCCTCTTTCCCCTCTTCCTCCTCTCTTCTCCTCTCCTCTCCTCTCTCCCCTCTCCCATCTCCTCGCTCCCCCTCTCTCCTCTCCTCTCTCCCCTCTCCTCTCTCCCCTCTCCCCTCTCTCCTCTCCTCTCTCCCTCTCTCCCTGTAGTGTGAGCTCTCAGTTGAACGCTGTGTAATTGCTGTTTGGTTTTGAAAGGGTAGCTCTTTGATTTTCAGCGGGGCTTCCTTGTGATCACACACCGAGAGACAGTGCTGCACAACCACATCTAATGAGTACACAGACTGAAAACCCCTGAGATCTCTCTGTGTGTCTGTCTGCCTCACAGTGCCCTCCTGTAATACTCAGCACATCCACAGAGGAGACAAACTCAAACAAGGCTAGGATCCCACTCTGAGGAACAAAAAAACAGGACCTCCAAACTGAAGGGGGCGGGCTGTTGAAAGTATAAACTCTCTCTAGAAATCCTCCAGTCATCCAATAGTGATACTGTCACAACATCCGATTCATAGCGACGCGTCTCTTGCAGTGATAGTGTAACCTGATTGATGTAACTTGTGCTCAGCTTGCAGGGCTGGCATTGTGCTGCTGCTCTAGAGATGTACCTGGATGGAGAATATACAATTAAAAACTGTGACATTTTAGTGTCCCGGGACGGCATGTTGAAATCCCGGGACACCTTCCCCTAAACCGGGATGATCCAGAGAAAACAGGGACAGGAAGCAACCCTAAACGAGTGTCTCAATCTGCAGTAGTGCAGGATGCTAATAATACAGAGGAGCTGTACAGCTGCTTTCTGGGGTGCGCTGCATTCATAACAGACACTGAAACACGTTGGCACTTATTTTTAATACCAGCCGATTATAGTGCAATCACTGTGTATATGAGGCATTTAATATGAACATCATTATCGCATTAAAAACACTGACTGAGTTTAAATACGCTGTGAACTAAGCTGGTAAATCGGTTTGAAATGTGCCGCTGCGGACTGCTTCAGTGACCTCTAGATACAAGATTCCCATGATTAAACCACAGCACAGTGTAACAAAGCACAGAACAGCACAGTGTAACAAAGCACAGCACAGCACAGTGTAACAAAGCACAGCACAGCACAGTGTAACAAAGCACAGCACAGCACAGTGTAACAAAGCACAGCACAGCACAGTGTAACAAAGCACAGCACAGCACAGTGTAACAAAGCACAGCACAGCACAGTGACAGCACAGTGTAACAAAGCACAGCACAGCACAGTGTAACAAAGCACAGCACAGTGACAGCACAGCACAGTGTAACAAAGGACAGAACAGCACAGCACAGTGTAACAAAGCACAGCACAGCACAGTGTAACAAAGCACAGCACAGCACAGTGACAGCACAGCACAGCACAGCACAGTGTAACAAAGCACAGCACAGCACAGTGACAGCACAGCACAGTGTAACAAAGCACAGAACAGCACAGCACAGTGTAACAAAGCACAGCACAGCACAGCACAGCACAGTGACAGCACAACACAGCATAGTGTAACAAAGCACAGCACAGCACAGTGTAACAAAGCACAGAACAGCACAGTGACAGCACAGCACAGCACAGTGTAACAAAGCACAGCACAGCACAGTGACAGCACAGCACAGTGTAACAAAGCACAGTGACAGCACAGCACAGTGTAAGAAAGAACAGACAGCACAGCACAGTGACAACACAGCGCAGTGACAGCACAGCACAGTGACAGCACAGCACAGCACAGTGTAACAAAGCACAGTGACAGCACAGCACAGTGTAACAAAGCACAGTGACAGCACAGCACAGTGTAACAAAGCACAGTGACAGCACAGCACAGTGTAACAAAGCAAAGTGACAGCACAGCACAGCACAGTGTAACAAAGCAGTGACAGCACAGCACAGTGACAGCACAGGACAGCACAGCACAGTGTAACAAAGCACAGCACAGTGACAGCATCTTAGCAAGTGTACAGTATAACCATGGGAAAGGCATGGGGAGGAAACTGCAAAAATGTATCCTGGGAACCTTTTCTAAGTTCCTACCAGTCTGGTTTTTATGGCACCCAGGCACAGCTGATTCAGCAGTGTGGATTCTCAATACAAATACTGTACCTATTCCCGTTCCCGCACGAACAGAAACACAGAGGGCTTTCTCTGTCTTCATCGCTGATGTCAAACTGCTGGGAACACTTTAGAATAACACGCATCAGGAAAGCATTCGGCGGGTTGTGAGAGTAAACGTTCATTCGAGCATGAATGCGTGATTTATACACGTGATCAGTATGATCTGTTACAGAGGAACATGGCATGAACGCAGGTAATTAACCCCGCATGAATTCACAGGGCTCAATTCATTATGAATCTGCGGTCGTTATTTTAGTGTTCCGTGTTTTCTGCCGGCTCCAGTCACGCCGGTAATGTAAGGACTGGATCGCACTGAAAGGGGGCGGGGTGGGTGCAGTGTGCTTATACACCGGCAGGTGGCAGCACAGCCTAGAATGTATTTATTTATTTATTTGTTTGTTTTTGTTCCTTTATTTTAAGTGTGAATTATGAATGTCGCGGATGGGAGGTGTTCTCATAATGGGGGGCGGAGGTATTACTCTTCAGATCAGAATAAAACGACTGCAGTATCATTTTCCGTTTTTGTGATATTATGCACCTGACGTTCTGCTAAAAAATGAACCGCAGTGATGTTAAATAACTAAACAAATAAAGAAATACAAGCACGAGGCAACACGCTTCCAATTAAAGGCTTTGATGTCACAGCTGCCCGCGAGGAGTCTGATACTGATCAAAGGCTGCCGGCTGCAGAACAGGAAGCGAGCAGGAGCGCGCGGGTACAGGCAGTGATGAAAGAGGAAGAAAGCCTCTGTCAGCCGCACGGTCGTTTAAAGCCACCGCGAGTTCTGTGGTTCCCTAAATAAGATTCATTTACTACCAATGCTGAAGGACTGGGGGGGGGGGGGGGGCGTTTGCTCTCTGCATTACCCCCAAAAATGTCCTGAGGGGTGAGGCTGGCACAGTATTCAGAGCAGGGGTGAGGGGTAAGAAGTGAGGCTGGCACAGTATTCAGAGCAGTGCTGAGGGGTGACACTGGCACAGTATTCAGAGCAGTGCTGAGGGGTGAGGGGTGACACTGGCACAGTATTCAGAGCAGTGCTGAGGGGTGAGAGGTGAAGCTGGCACAGTATTCAGAGCAGTGCTGAGGGGTGAGGCTGGCACAGTATTCAGAGCAGTGCTAAGGGGTGAGAGGTGAGGCTGGCACAGTATTCAGAGCAGTGCTGAGGGGTGAGGGGTGAGGCTGGCACAGTATTCAGAGCAGTGCTGAGGGGTGAGAGGTGAAGCTGGCACAGTATTCAGAGCAGTGCTGAGGAGTGAGAGGTGAGGCTGGCGCAGTATTCAGAGCAGTGCTGAGGGGTGAGGGGTGACACTGGCACAGTATTCAGAGCAGTGTTGAGGGGTGAGGGGTGACACTGGCACAGTATTCAGAGCAGTGCTGAGGGGTGAGAGGTGAGGCTGGCACAGTATTCAGAGCAGTGCTGAGGGGTGAGAGGTGACACTGGCACAGTATTCAGAGCAGTGCTGAGGGGTGAGAGGTGACACTGGCACAGTATTCAGAGCAGTGCTGAGGGGTGAGGGGTGAGGCTGGCACAGTATTCAGAGCAGTGCTGAGGGGTGAGGGGTGAGGCTGGCACAGTATTCAGAGCAGTGCTGAGGGGTGAGAGGTGAGGCTGGCACAGTATTCAGAGCAGTGCTGAGGGGTGAGAGGTGAGGCTGGCACAGTATTCAGAGCAGTGCTGAGGGGTGAGGGGTGAGGCTGGCACAGTATTCAGAGCAGTGCTGAGGGGTGAGAGGTGAAGCTGGCACAGTATTCAGAGCAGTGCTGAGGAGTGAGAGGTGAGGCTGGCACAGTATTCAGAGCAGTGCTGAGGGGTGAGAGGTGAGGCTGGCACAGTATTCAGAGCAGTGCTGAGGGGTGAGAGGTGACACTGGCACAGTATTCAGAGCAGTGCTGAGGGGTGAGAGGTGACACTGGCACAGTATTCAGAGCAGTGCTGAGGGGTAAGAGGTGACACTGGCACAGTATTCAGTACAGAAACCTGTTTTAGACGGTAAAACGAAGAGAAAACGCCGGCCCCTCATCCCGTATTTGTTACACTGTGCTGTGCTGTCACTGTTCTGTGCTGTATTTGGGGAACCGCAGCCCTTGTGGGAGAGACTGTTCATTAAAATGTTAGTTTTAAAGAGAAGGCGATTTCCGTTTGCTGCCATGGTAACCACACTCCCGTGTTTCTATTGAAATGTATTCATGTGTTTGCGATCACACTCGCTTATTTAACCACGTATTTAACCACACTCGCTTATTGACTTCAAAGCCTATCAATACCTCCACTGGTTGTTTTCAAACACACTTTCCCTTCACAAAGGCGTGTCAAGATATGACCTTTTTTAAAGTGATATATTTGCGTATTTACGCTTTCCGTGTCATTTTCATTTTATACGCTCGCCACCCACTTCTTTTTTTAACGAGAAACCCAGCAATGCGAAGATCGTTAGCACACACCTCACAATATAACTGCCATTTCCAAATTCCTTTCAGACACAAACACACACACGCAGATACACATACAATATTCAACAATCCAGATAAACAGGCTGTTACTTTACCAGGATATAGAGGAAGAATGCAGGGCGCACGCTGTATTGCGTCGCTCCGGGTAAACGCCGCGCCAGAGTGGAACTGCTTCCCAACATTCCGAGTGACGTCGCTGGCGCTGTCCAGGGTTCTGACCGGCTGAATCAGAGTCGGGCACAACAGCGCGCTGCAAAAAAACCCCCCAAAACCTCTCCTCTAGTCTTTATATGGGAGCCCCAAATGCACCATAGCCTCATATGAGTCTAGGCGTGTGTGTCGGGAAAAAACTGCGTGTGTGGCTCAGTGTGTCAACCGTGAAAAACAGCAGGTTAAAGTGTGCGTATATATTTACACACACATGCGCTATGGAATATCTTATTTACCCCCCCCCCCCCCAAAAAAAAAAAAAAATACTAAATGTATTTTGTTTAAAGTCTATCGCATCTGCAAGTCATTTAGCAGCACGGTGCACATTCATTATGCATTTATATGGGTTAACTGCACCTTTTAAAATCTCATTCAGTAAATTGACATAGAAGGCTACTGTGTAACTCGACCCGTCTTTTTCTTGTCGTGAACTGCACTGCCTCAGTGACACCCTCCCATTAAAATAAACTCAAGCAGGTAAATAAATAAAGCCCATTGATTACCCGAGGTGTGACGGAGGGGTGTGTCACCATGTTAATTACAGACTATCCCAGGGATGGCAGCTGCGTTCAGATTCACACACGCGCTGCGGGTTCGGACTGGATTCGTCTTCTGCGGATAATGCAACCTCTGCTTGATCTGTTTTAGTTCAGCTATTAATGGTGTCGTGGATTAGTCGAGTACCACATTCAGCAGGGCGACATCTTCACACGAGTATTATATGCGAGATTTTGTAATGTTTTTTAAAGCATTTTATAGTTTGAAAAGATCATTAAAAAGAGAGAGAGGGATGAAGACTAAAACAAAAGAACGGTCGCTGCTAATCTAATCTAAAATCTATACATCGTTACAGTAGGAACTACAATTTATTTAATATTTTTTCACATTCCGTGTTATGATTCGCGAATGTAATGTGCCTAATTATTCACGCACGTCTTTAGTTTGTGAGTTTCTCTATGTTGGGTGAATGCGGGGCTTGGCGGTAGGTGGTAAGTGAATAGCTGCCGTATGAAACCATAGGCGGGATCTCAGCGAATCAGGGCCTCGGCGCGTCATGTGCTGTTGAAGCTTTGACGAGGAGCTTGGGTCGCGTTAAATTGTTCAGAAGCTCATTACAGCCCGAGCTGCCAGCGCATCACACAGACCTATCCGTGCTATTTCCCAGGGAGGCAGGGATGCAGGAAGCACGGAGCCGTGTCTAGCTGCTGCAGCACCCAGGCTCAGGACAGCTCCCTGCGATTGTTAGGATCAGCAGCATCAGCAGCGCCGCTTCTTGGGTTGGTGATGACACTGTCTCCGTGTCCCTCCGGATGTTCGTGTCGTTGGATTGTGTTCCTTGCTTTGAAGTGCAGATGATGGTGACGGGGATGACGATGATAATGATCATGAGGAATCTGCCGTCGTCCGGAAAGGCATAGACAATCTTTATATAACCCCGCACAACAGAAGAGAAGAAGAAACTGCATTAATCGACAGCAAATCCGATCTAGTTGTGTGTGTGTCTGTGAGAGAGGCAGACAGAGAGAGACAGAGAGAGGGGTGGTGTGGGGGGTCATAACCCGTACACTAGCCAACTGTGCGGAGGTGTCAGAAATAAAAATCTAAAAATAACAGAAACCACCACCTCAATCAGAAGAGAAATGCACATCTGACTTTACAGGGTTTCTTTGTAACAGCTGTAAAGGCAAGAATCAGCAGCGACACTGTATTAAGAAACACAACGGGGAAAAACACACACAAAATATGCAAATTATTTGAAAAAAGAACAAAACCAAATCTATCAGGGCGGTCGAGGGGACTGACACAAACACATCTCGTGTTTTCTATATCTATATATCAACGAACATTTTTTTTTTTTTTTTTGTGGAAAATATCAAGACATAATTAAAAAAAACCAAACCAACTGCATGTATCTCGAGTATTGAAGCAGATGGGATGTAACGTGGTTGTGTTGCACAGTCTCTCTACTCTGCTGCTTCGTAACGATTGGCGTTTGGTGTCTATAGAATGGCGAGGTTTGGAGACGAGGTGCCGGCCAGGTATGGAGGCGTCCCCGGGCAAGGGGGTCCCGGACGCGGCGGGAGCAGACAGGGCGGCCCGCCCGGCGCCCAGAGGATGTACAAGCAGTCGATGGCACAGCGAGCCCGGACCATGGCCCTTTACAACCCGATCCCGGTCCGACAGAACTGCCTCACCGTCAACCGGTCCCTGTTTCTGTTCAGCGAGGATAACCTGGTGAGAAAATACGCGAAAAAAATCACCGAATGGCCATATCCTTTTAAAAAAAAGCTTTTTAAAATGTGTATTTAATCCTATTATATTTGTATTGTGCTGGGTTACAGTATATATTATTATAAGAACTATTAATATTGCATTGTTATTATTGTTATTCCATTATTAATAATGGTTTGGTATATTTTTATTATTAATATCTTTCTAATTAGCCAGTGCTGGTGCGGGTTTCATGTTGGTATTATGATATATATATATATATATATATATATATATATATATATATATATATATATATATATATATATATATATATATATATATATTAGCTCAATCAGGAGAATACGGTTTCAATAAGACGCATCGACACATCAGCCTGTAAAAGGGCTCTGTGTGCTTGTTGTACATGTTTTATGTGAGAATGCATTATGAGGCCATAAGAAACACATTGTAGGCATTTGTTCACATCTTACACTGGAGCGCGCAAGTACTGAACGGTACATTGCAGGTTTTTTTTTTGTTTTTTGTGGTGCTTGTTTGTAATAAGCCTGCTTGCAGATTTTGATATAAATGAAGCACTCCCCTGGACGGTCGCTATGTACCAGAACCATATACAGCACTGCAAAGACACACACATATCCACACTGAAACAAGTATTGACTTATCACGCTGTCTGCAGATCTGTGCCTAACACTCTCTCTCTCTCTCTCTCTATATATATATATATAGACACGTAGTGCTCATAACTGCATGTCTGCTCTGCATGCTTGAGCACAAGTGGAGCAATGCAGGCATTGGCATGTCGGTTCTGCACAGCGCTGCTTGCTGATGTCAGCACACAGCCACATTCACACAGGAAAAAAAAACTCCATTTGCTTTTGTGGCTTCCTTGAAAAGCTCTTGAGATGGATAGGTAGTGGGGGGGGGGCAATATTTACTACACTGTGTGTGTGTGTGGAGGGTGTGGAGGGGTGTGTGTGTGTGTGTGTGTGTATGTGTGGAGGGTGTGTGGAGTGGAGGGGTGTGTGTGTGTGTGTGTGTGTGTATGTGTGTGGAAGGTGTGAAGGGGTCTGTGTGTGTGTGTGTGTGTGTGTGGAGGGTGTGTGTGTGTGTGTGGAGTCGGGGAGTGTGTGTGTGTGTGTGTGTGTGGAGGGGGGGTGTGTGTAGGATTAACAGCAGTCCTGTTGCCGCATGATTTCCCCCCCAACATCTTTCCCATGATATACAGACACAAGGAGAAAATGGAAAGCAAATGGTTGTGTGTGCTGCTGAGCTGAGCTGAGCAGGGCTCCCAGGTCTCTGAAATGGAAGCTGTCCTGTCTGTCTGCTGGAAGGAAGCTGTGTTTATAGAGCAGGATCACTGAGACACAGCATCTCCCTGGACAGGGGCGTCCTTAAACCTTACAACCAGTGGCACTCGAGTGCATCTATAGGGATGAGAGATATTAACACTTGCTCTAGGAATTAGCCAGCGTACAGTCAGGGTGGATCTGGTGTTTCCAGGCATGGGTTTATTACATTCTTTTGAGCTGTGCTGTAGAAAACCCCAAAAGAACCCCATGACCTTTTTGTTTTGGGACTCAGGGGCTAGGATTGCCCTCCCTCTTTAAGAGTCTCCATCTTTAGGTGTCTTTCGATAGAGACGAGGTGAAGCTCTGCTCCATTTTAATCACACCATGGCAGAGCTATCTGATAGCAGGTTACGGGAATTTGATACCTGCATTACTGCTCGTCTCTATTCTTTTGTTCCTTTCATGTATATAACTTTCCGGTAAATACACGGAGCTTGTGCCAGGTTTCATATCATTAATGGAGCCTCCATTGTAACACAGGGACTGCATTGCTACCTCTAATAGATAGTTTGCATTCCTCTCCAGGCTGCCTTTAAGCTCCTGAATTACAAATGGAAAGCAGAATTGAAGAACAGTCCTTTAGCTTAAGAGAACATTCACAACACTTCTTGCTAAAACAATCTGTCTTCAAATAGAGAGCGAGTTTCTGTGTGAACAGGGCCCTGTGTTGGAGCCAACAAGCTAAACCCGGGTGATTACATCAGTCATTTAACAAAATGCACAGCCAATCAGGGAAGCGTTTAGCTTAGTGCCACATCAATACAGAAACAGGTTGAGTTCAATTTCTGCCTTCATATTCTGTGGAAATGCAGCTGAATTAACGTTGGCTTGTTTTCGGATTGTGAATACCGCTATTTAACTGGACCGGAATAAAGTTTACCACAGTAAAAGTGTGCAGTCATTTTGCAGTAGTTATTCTGCCTTTGTCAAGCGTTGCCATGCTTCGTTCTTTCACATGCTTGCATGTGTTTCACTGGCCTCTGCTTTACTATACCTTGGTAAACTTCAACCCTTTATAAACGCAGAGAAAGACTCAATGAATAACAAACCTTTCTCAATGAATGTTTAAAAGAACTAGTTTAACCTCGATGGATAGTGTTCAGTATGTCATGTTAGTTCATTAAGCATATATTGTAGCATACGTTTCATATCAAAGTATTGTGGCCATATTCATTTGAGTTCATACCAGGTAAATGTGACATATATGCTGTATTATATGCATTCATGTATAGTGCAAGGTATTGTTATTGCTTACCTGTGAATCTGCTGGGCGCTCCAGATGTGGAGACAGGTCCTTTCTGCTAAACTAACAAAGAGAAAAGAGCTTAACGTTACAAAAGCACTGGTGCTGGGAGCACGGCAATGATTTCATTGAGTTTCGAGAGTCTGCAACCTTGGTCAGATTTAAAATAAATATTTCGGAGTGATTTTTAAAGAGGTATTGTGAAGAGGCTGTTTTTATGTCTGAGGGCAATGAATTCCAAAGATGAGATGCCTTGATCTGGGGATTTTAAAAGCAGGCACATCATTTGATCTCTAACAGAGATGTAAGGTAACTGGGAGCATTTCCAGTATGCACCTTAGAAACTAAACACAAACCATGCCATTCTCTATGTGTGTAAAATGGTATTCTCTAGTCCACCAGTTCTTCCACACACCCCCAAGTCGTGCCCTGTGCTCTCAGTGTTAACTGCTGGAGCTCAGAGTTCGACTCTCTCTACAGGAGGGCAGGGCTTTCTCAAACTATAGCGCCTGAGCCTAGAATACGGGCTGCCGTTGTGCTCACCTCACTGCAACAGAGGCAGCATTGCACTGGAGAAGGGGCAGAGAAGGGCTGCTAGGCTGATCCCAGGACTTAATGACAGGAGCGAGGAGGACAGGTTAACACAATGAAATCTCTTCAGAGAGAGCAAGAAGGGAAAGAGGGGACTTGATTGAAGTCTTTAAAATCATTAATAGTATAGATAAAGTTAACCCAAGACACTGCTTTAGCACAGAGAGAAGGACAAGAGGGCATACATGGAAGCTGAGTAAAAGTAAGTTTAGAACCCTCAGGGAGGAAGCATGGTTTCACACAGAGAGTTAGAAATGCATGGACTAGCTGACCAGGTAAAGTAGTAGGATCTAAAACACTGGGAACATTTTAAAAAAGACTAGATTATGTGCTAACACTATGTATCGGCACACATGCATTTACTAAGTAGCTACCATGTAAACACCCAGTCATTAAAGACACTTCATGTGAAGTGTTACAGACGTTTCGTAAGGGCTGCAGCACAACAAGCTCCCACGCACTGCAGTTTGTAGCTCTGGGTTTGTAAGCTGTGGTTTTATTTGTGAAGCGTTTCTCATTTTGCTGGTCCTGGGTAGCTGAGCGCGTTTCTCATTTTGCTGGTGCTGGCTAGCTGAGTGTGTTTCTCATTTTGCTGGTGCTGGGTAGCTGAGCGTGTTTCTCATTTTGCTGGTCCTGGGTAGCTGAGCGTGTTTCTCATTTTGCTGGTCCTGGGTAGCTGAGCGTGTTTCTCATTTTGCTGGTGCTGGGTAGCTGAGCGTGTTTCTCATTTTGCTGGTGCTGGGTAGCTGAGCGTGTTTCTCATTTTGCTGGTGCTGGGTAGCTGAGCGTGTTTCTCATTTTGCTGGTCCTGGGTAGCTGAGCGCGTTTCTCATTTTGCTGGTGCTGGCTAGCTGAGTGTGTTTCTCATTTTGCTGGTGCTGGGTAGCTGAGCGTGTTTCTCATTTTGCTGGTGCTGGGTAGCTGAGCGTGTTTCTCATTTTGCTGGTGCTGGGTAGCTGAGCGTGTTTCTCATTTTGCTGGTCCTGGGTAGCTGAGCGCGTTTCTCATTTTGCTGGTGCTGGCTAGCTGAGCGTGTTTCTCATTTTGCTGGTGCTGGGTAGCTGAGCGTGTTTCTCATTTTGCTGGTGCTGGGTAGCTGAGCGTGTTTCTCATTTTGCTGGTGCTGGGTAGCTGAGCGTGTTTCTCATTTTGCTGGTGCTGGGTAGCTGAGCGTGTTTCTCATTTTGCTGGTCCTGGGTAGCTGAGCGTGTTTCTCATTTTGCTGGTGCTGGGTAGCTGAGCGTGTTTCTCATTTTGCTGGTCCTGGGTAGCTGAGCGTGTTTCTCATTTTGCTGGTCCTGGGTAGCTGAGCGTGTTTCTCATTTTGATGGTGCTGGGTAGCTGAGCGTGTTTCTCATTTTGCTGGTCCTGGGTAGCTGAGCGTGTTTCTCATTTTGATGGTCCTGGGTAGCTGAGTGTGTTTCTCATTTTGCTGGTCCTGGGTAGCTGAGCGTGTTTCTCATTTTGCTGGTGCTGGGTAGCTGAGCGCGTTTCTCATTTTGCTGGTGCTGGCTAGCTGAGCGTGTTTCTCATTTTGCTGGTGCTGGGTAGCTGAGCGTGTTTCTCATTTTGCTGGTGCTGGGTAGCTGAGCGTGTTTCTCATTTTGCTGGTGCTGGGTAGCTGAGCGTGTTTCTCATTTTGCTGGTGCTGGGTAGCTGAGCGTGTTTCTCATTTTGCTGGTCCTGGGTAGCTGAGCGTGTTTCTCATTTTGCTGGTGCTGGGTAGCTGAGCGTGTTTCTCATTTTGCTGGTGCTGGGTAGCTGAGCGTGTTTCTCATTTTGCTGGTCCTGGGTAGCTGAGCGTGTTTCTCATTTTGCTGGTGCTGGGTAGCTGAGCGTGTTTCTCATTTTGATGGTGCTGGGTAGCTGAGCGTGTTTCTCATTTTGCTGGTCCTGGGTAGCTGAGCGTGTTTCTCATTTTGATGGTCCTGGGTAGCTGAGTGTGTTTCTCATTTTGCTGGTCCTGGGTAGCTGAGCGTGTTTCTCATTTTGATGGTCCTGGGTAGCTGAGCGTGTTTCTCATTTTGCTGGTGCTGGGTAGCTGAGCGTGTTTCTCATTTTGCTGGTCCTGGGTAGCTGAGCCTGTTTCTCATTTTGCTGGTGCTGGGTAGCTGAGTGTGTTTCTCATTTTGATGGTGCTGGGTAGCTGAGCGTGTTTCTCATTTTGCTGGTGCTGGGTAGCTGAGCGTGTTTCTCATTTTGCTGGTGCTGGGTAGCTGAGCGTGTTTCTCATTTTGCTGGTGCTGGGTAGCTGAGCGTGTTTCTCATTTTGCTGGTCCTGGGTAGCTGAGCGTGTTTCTCATTTTGCTGGTGCTGGGTAGCTGAGCGTGTTTCTCATTTTGATGGTGCTGGGTAGCTGAGCGTGTTTCTCATTTTGCTGGTCCTGGGTAGCTGAGCGTGTTTCTCATTTTGATGGTCCTGGGTAGCTGAGTGTGTTTCTCATTTTGCTGGTCCTGGGTAGCTGAGCGTGTTTCTCATTTTGATGGTCCTGGGTAGCTGAGTGTGTTTCTCATTTTGCTGGTGCTGGGTAGCTGAGCGTGTTTCTCATTTTGCTGGTGCTGGGTAGCTGAGCGTGTTTCTCATTTTGCTGGTGCTGGGTAGCTGAGCGTGTTTCTCATTTTGCTGGTCCTGGGTAGCTGAGCGTGTTTCTCATTTTGCTGGTGCTGGGTAGCTGAGCGTGTTTCTCATTTTGCTGGTGCTGGGTAGCTGAGCGTGTTTCTCATTTTGCTGGTGCTGGGTAGCTGAGCGTGTTTCTCATTTTGCTGGTCCTGGGTAGCTGAGCGTGTTTCTCATTTTGCTGGTGCTTGGTAGCTGAGCGTGTTTCTCATTTTGCTGGTGCTGGGTAGCTGAGCGTGTTTCTCATTTTGCTGGTGCTGGGTAGCTGAGCTAGTCTTCCTGTCTACACTTAGTGACTCAGATTGAATGGATGTGGATGAAAGCAGAACCTCTAAATGATTTATTCAGCTCTCCTTCCTCGAGATGATTGGGAACACGTGTTGTGTCCTGTGTGTGTGAGCCGCTGCAGTACACCAGACCTGGGGCTGATCTAAGAATATTATATTCTTTCCCCTGTATTGTATCTTAGTGGGTGGTGAGGTGTTTATATGAAAGCTGTATTGAATATTAAAATAGCCAATGCACCTCTGACAGCGAATCAGAATTCTCTGGGTGTCTGATAAATTCAGGTGTAGTAACAGGATGCAGATTCGGGTGTTTCTGTGAGATTGTTGGTTGTCAGGCCCCTTGATTTATCTCTTCCAACGAGGCACTAACTAACAGTGCAGCCTGCCTGCATCCAAGTAGCCTCGCCTCCTTTCCTCTCACACTCCTATCCCTCCCTCCCCTCGTTCCCCCCCCCTCTGCACACTCCTCTTTGCTGTAGGTGCAGAGCAGCCATTACAGAGAGCCCTCATTAATAAAGCCCCTCTATTTTCTGCTGTGTATATCTATGTGTTTAAATCAAGTGAACGCACGTTCATTGCATATTGACGTTCAGCTTTATGTGGGTTACTCAGCCTCCACGAGAGAAATTCTACATCTCCTTGCTTTCCTCAGCTCAGAAATCACCGGCTCCTTTTAGCATTTTCCTCTCCTCTGTTGTAAAAGGCTCCCGTGTTCTGCCTGTACGTTTGTTTGTTAGTCGAAAGCCCTTGAATTGAGACCCTGTCTATTTTTGGGAGCTGTTCGGTGTGGGCTTGTGTGATGGATTGATTTTTCATGCTCGTGTTCACTGAGTCACATGCACTGCTTCTGCAGCTGCCAGCCCAGGCTCAGTCTCAAAAAATACCTACCTGGTAACACTTTAAGATAACGGCCGCAAATTCCTAATGAATTCTGGCTCAGTCCCACAGGAATAACACCTCAATAGCTGCTGCACTTCCTTGAGTTCTGAAGCCATTCACTTTGAATTCTGCCCTGTTAATTCATTATGATTTCAAAATATTTAGGTCCATCCGTTCCCAGTGAGTTCACTGTTTATTCTTCACTACTTCATAGCCTCTTACTCGCCCACCAGGGAGTGAGAAGTGTTCATTCATGCATGAATGCAGGCCTTACACACGTGATCAACATGATCTGTTACAGAGGAACATGGCATGAACGCAGGTAATTAAACCCACATGAATTCACAATGAATGACTTCACAACTCAGAGGGCATGAGGAAGATATTCCGGTGTCATTCCTGCTGCGGGATTCAGCTGGAATTCATTAGGAATTTGCAGACATTGTTTTAAAGGGTTACCCAATATCTTTTACTGTGGTTAATGTTTGGGGCAAAATAAAAATCTTTAGTTGATCTGAGGTCTGATACGAGTGTAAAAATGCAGGAATCTTTCTGCACAGATAGGGATCGGTGAGGAAGGAAACGCTATCCCACTCAGCAATGTAATCTGAACATTTTATTGAACTGAACTATATAGAGAGATTTGTATCACTCTAATGGTGAAACATATTCGGCATACCTGTGGCTTGGAACTTGGTTTCAGGAGACTAGGTTTCAGTGCCACTGCGCGGCACACCAGGGGAGACTTGGGGTTTGATACACAACCTCAAACTAGGTCTCCTGGAAGCAGGTTTCAAGCCGCTGTTCCTGAAAAAGTGGCTTTGTGTTCCCTCGGCTTTACATTGTAACATAAATCTGGAGAACAGCACGCATCCAGTTATGAGTTATCATCAATAAAACATTCTTCAGAGCATCCTAATCTGAATGGTATGACACATATAGCCTTGTTGAAGATAATCCTAACCTGGGCTGCGTAACTAAATGTGTGACTGCGAGCCAAGATTAAACCCGAGCCCTGCGTGCTGACGCAGCGCCCCCCTGTGTCTCTACACACACGCTGCGAGCGGGGGTATTCATGTAACACACGCTCCGAGCTGGAGACATGATACACTGACATCGTCTGCCCCAAGGAAAAACATGAGGCACTTAGGCTTTTGTGAAGAAGCGTTTGCTTTTTTGCACAAATGCTCAAACTATAGCGCTTCAAACTGCATCCGATTCTCTCGCAGGGCGTCTGCTGTGCTTCTGTTTATAGCGCGGAGTGTACAATTCAAGAGACGCTCATAATGGCAGGGTTACGCAGAGCACAGCACTGAAATAGTACTGGAGCATTATCTTCTCTTCTCAGCCTTGACAGAATGAATAGTGAATACGCTGGGTTACAACACTGCTGTTAACCCTCTCTCAAGCCAATAGCTCATATAAATAGACCTTCATAGTGAACCATCCTGGTTGATTGTCAGACAGTTGTAGCTTCAGCAGCCGCTTCCTACTGCCCATCCCTGCTCTGTTTGCTTTCCTCAAGGAGAAACATGTGACTCTTATAACACGAGCAGGCTCTCTCATTTTTGTGTTTAGTTTATAAGAAGTACGCTGGAAACGCTCCAAGTTACCTTACAGCTCTGTTGGAGACGTGTACCTCTACCTGTGCTCTAAGATGAAATACTTTTAAAATCCCTGCATTGAGATCTGACATGGGCCAGCGTGCCTTTGCGTATCACAATACCTTTTGAAAATAAATATGTATTTTAAATCTGACCAGGGTTGCGAATCCTGTAAATACTGTGACCAGAATCAAGTCAATTGAAATGGTTTTACTTCACACTTTTATTTTGTATTACTGGTTTTGTGATTGTTTTAAGTGTTTTTGTCCTGTTTGAATGATTTGTCTCTTTCATGCCTTTCATTTTATAATGTGTTATTTCTTACCAGGACCCCCTTGAAATGAGATGCATACCTCAAGGGTTCTATCCTGGTTAAATAAATAAATAATCAATTCAAACTGTTTGCGACCTCAGAGGTGCCACAAAAACCAAAGTATACTCCTCTGAGTGCCCGCTGTGGTGCTCCCTATTTAATCCTGTGCATACAAATAGAGACAGAATATACTGAAGCTCAGCGTTTACATTTTTCTAAAGGAAACAGAAGGGAAATAGCCAGGGAACTATACTGAGTAGACTGGAAAGTAGAACGAATGTGCAGGACTGCTTTTCTGTTCGAAGCTCGAGATATCTGTGCACCTGTATGTTCTGTGCTGTATATGACAGGCTATGGAAATGTGGGTGTTGAGATTGTGTGCTTTGCTATGGCTGCAGTACATCGATGGTTTGAATGTGCAGGACTGCTTTTCTGTTGGAAGCTCGAGATATCTGTGCACCTGTATGTTCTGTGCTGTATATGACAGGCTATGGAAATGTGGGTGTTGAGATTGTGTGCTTTGCTATGGCTGCAGTACATCGATGGTTTGAATGTGCAGGACTGCTTTTCTGTTGGAAGCTCGAGATATCTGTGCACCTGTATGTTCTGTGCTGTATATGACTATGGAAATGTGGGTGTTGAGATTGTGTGCTTTGCTATGGCTGCAGTACACCGATGGTTTGATTCCTTAACCGTGCCCCTCCTCACTCCTTTTGAATATCTGATTTTAGCCACTATCATTGCAAACTGTATAGTATTAGCCTTGGAGCAGCATCTGCCCGACGGAGACAAGACGCCCATGTCAGAGCGCCTGGTGAGTGCATCCTTTTATTAGATACACTTTCAACTAGACTCTTATCCACGTGTTGCCAGATACACCCTGCATGCGATTTCATCCTTTGTTAACCAAACCCTTTGAACAGGGCTGCACTGCTATTTGTGTAACAATCACATTTAACATTTTCAATGGCTTTGAAAAGCCTGGAAGGAGAACGTATCGTAGCGATTGCAGTCAAAATGTAGCATTCTGATGATGTGTGCAGCAGAATATGTGCAGTATACACAGCGAAAGCAAATGTGAGAATCAACCGATGCACAGACTTGAAGGTATTCTAAAAATAATAATACTAATAATAATAATAATAATAATAATAATAATAATAATAATAATAATAATAATAATAGATTTAATAGATAGCTGTGCAGACTCGAGCCCCTTCTCCAGACTGGATAGATTACAATCGTATGTTTTTAGTAAATACTGTATACAAGTACTGTAATAATATGAAATATAATGACCCCAAAAGGAGCAAATTGCTTCAGCTAATCTAGTTAGCAAATCCTCTTTAGCCAACATTGAACAGAAAAGAAAGAAAAGGCTTGTTGGCCCCGCTGACCTTCTCTGCTGTTTTCTTATACTGGATCTTGATACCTAATTGATTAAGATTTGTTTTTTAAATCAATATGCACGGCTCCTGTATTAACTGCTAGCAGTGATTCCTGCACATTAATGATAGCTGTGAAACCTTGCTTGTCTCCAAGGAAATAAGTCAAGTCACATTGTGTGATGAAATTATTATTATTCCCAATGCAAACCAGGTAATTTAATAATAATAAAAACAGACTGGGTCTAATCAGGGTGTGTGGAACCAGCCATCAGTCTATTACACTGTAAGGGACTGTGCAGCATTGCTATGCTGTAAAACAAACTACAAGTCACCATTGGAACATATTAGAGCACCTGGACTTATAACATCACTGAGAGTGTGGATCTGCACTCACAATGTATAACATCACTGAGAGTGTGGATCTGCACTCAGAGTGTATAACATCACTGAGAGTGTGGATCTGCACTCACAGTGTATAACATCACTGAGAGTGTGGATCTGCACTCACAGTGTATAACATCACTGAGAGTGTGGATCTGCACTCACAATGTAAAACATCACTGAGAGTGTGGATCTGCACTCACAATGTATAACATCACTGAGAGTGTGGATCTGCACTCACAATGTATAACATCACTGAGAGTGTGGATCTGCACTCACAATGTATAACATCACTGAGAGTGTGGATCTGCACTCACAACGTATAACATCACTGAGAGTGTGGATCTGCACTCACAACGTATAACATCACTGAGAGTGTGGATCTGCACTCACAATGTATAACATCACTGAGAGTGTGGATCTGCACTCACAACGTATAACATCACTGAGAGTGTAGATCTGCACTCACAATGTATAACATCACTGAGAGTGTGGATCTGCACTCACAATGTATAACATCACTGAGAGTGTGGATCTGCACTCAGAGTGTATAACATCACTGAGAGTGTGGATCTGCACTCACAGTGTATAACATCACTGAGAGTGTGGATCTGCACTCACAATGTATAACATCACTGAGAGTGTGGATCTGCACTCACAATGTATAACATCACTGAGAGTGTGGATCTGCACTCACAGTGTATAACATCACTGAGAGTGTGGATCTGCACTCACAATGTATAACATCACTGAGAGTGTGGATCTGCACTCAGAGTGTCAACGACAAAGCGTTCTGCACGTTTAAACCACAACAGGTTCTGTGGAACCAGATTAAGTAAGTTAATAGCAGGTGGTTTGCCTGTTTTTTATTTAGATTTAATGACTTATGATATGTTAATGTGTGTTCGGTGGCTGCCCTCCAATCAAGCTGAGCGTGTACGCTCTCGACTTGATTAGAAGTAGCCACCAACATTTCAAAACGTACGAGACAATGCATCGTGTGTGTGTGTGTGTGTTTAAAACGTACAAGATAATGCATCGTGTGTGTGTGTGTGTGTTTAAATGTACAAGATAATGCATTGTGTGTGTGTGTGTGTTTAAACGTACAAGGTAATGCATTGTGTGTGTTTAAACGTACAAGGTAACGCATTGTGTGTTTTTTTCCTGTGTTCTTTTGCCCGTGCAGGATGACACTGAACCGTATTTCATTGCGATCTTTTGCTTTGAGTCTGGAATTAAAATCCTGGCTCTGGGATTCGCGTTGCACAAGGGATCCTACCTGCGGAACGGCTGGAACATCATGGACTTCGTGGTCGTTTGCACAGGGTGAGTGACAAGACTGGTTTTAGAGTTCAAGGGCTGGTGTACAGCACTCTGCTGGGTTCAGAGTTCAAGGGCTGGTGTACAGCACTCTGCTGGGTTCAGAGTTCAAGGGCTGGTGTACAGCACTCTGCTGGGTTCAGAGTTCAAGGGCTGGTGTACAGCACTCTGCTGGGTTCAGAGTTCAAGGGCTGGTGTACAGCACTCTGCTGGGTTCAGAGTTCAAGGGCTGGTGTACAGCACTCTGCTGGGTTCAGAGTTCAAGGGCTGGTGTACAGCACTCTGCTGGGTTCAGAGTTCAAGGGCTGGTGTACAGCACTCTGCTGGGTTCAGAGTTCAAGGGCTGGTGTACAGCACTCTGCTGGGTTCAGAGTTCAAGGGCTGGTGTACAGCACTCTGCTGGGTTCAGAGTTCAAGGGCTGGTGTACAGCACTCTGCTGGGTTCAGAGTTCAAGGGCTGGTGTACAGCACTCTGCTGGGTTCAGAGTTCAAGGGCTGGTGTACAGCACTCTGCTGGGTTTTTGAGTCTAACGGCTGTCGTGCAGCAGCTGATGGTTTAAGGGGTTGGGGTTGGGTCACGCCCCACTGTGCTTTGTATATTGCTCTGAGCTGCATGCCTGTGTTACCGTCAGTCCTTTCAGGTGATGCGCAACCCTGAAGGATAATGGGAGCCCCTTGTTGTTGCTGACCTGACTGAAGCAGGGGTTATCTTTTGGAATAAACAGTTTGAACTGGAATTGCAGTGTGGCTGAGTGTCTGATGCTTGTGTTTACCCTGACTGGATTATCAGAGTTCTGGGCTGTCCTTATAAATGTTTACCACTGTACTTTACCACAGTAATTTTGTAGTTTTCCCCCATGCTTTTCCCATGGTTATACTTTGCATTCACCACAGTTTACTCTGGTTTGCCTTGTTTATTAACTCTGAGGAGTGTGGAAGGATGTTTGTATGGACTGTATGAATAACTCTGAGGAGCGTGGAAGGATGTCTGTATGGACTGTAGAGGTTTTTGTTTCGGTCTGGGCTCACTCAGTGTTTTTACTGATTGTCTTCTGTATGAGAGCTGCACTCAGTGAATTTCCAAGCCCTGCTCCTTGTTATATAAGATTTGGAACGCTCCGGCAAGAAATAAAGTGCTTTCTTTTCATGACAGAACGGAAAGCATCTTCATTTTTGATGAACTCGTTCATGCTGTAATACATGCATTGTAACACACTGATATGTGGAGATGGATTCACCGATGAACGGTCGGCCGTGGCTTCTTTTAATCTGCGAGCCTCGATTGAACATGAATTGATCGATTCATCGCTCCGAAGGCCTTACATATATATTACACAAAATAAGGGTTTTTTTGTAATGTTTTTCTATTGGATATGTTGCTATGCTTTGTCCGGGTATTTCCTTAAATGCATGATGTTTATTAGATGGGCCAGGAGGATCCCAAGCTATACAGGAAAACAGTTACAAAAGAAAGCATTGCTGAAGAATGATGTCATCACAGGTTAGGTATACAAAGGCTCCTTTGTTAGACCAGAGGAATGAAGACAGCACACTCTGCTGTCTCTGAATTTGATAATTGGGCGCATTCCCGCGTGGAAAGCGCTTGCTCCACTGAGGCAGGTAACGCTGTGAAGGAGCTGCGCTGTGACAATGCAGGGTGTTCACAGAGTCGTGTTTAAAACATTTCTGCTTCTGTTAAGAGTTAGGAGGCTGATCCCAGCCTAAGCTCTCCTGACAGGGAAGTGATCAGAGGCTCGCCTCCCTAACTGT
>NC_081222.1:785000-882500 GCF_902713425.1 Acipenser ruthenus
CTGCCGCTTGATGAATCTGTATTTTGAAGAACATTTACATTTACATGTTTGAAGTACATTTACATGTTTGAAGTACATTTACATGTTTGAAGTACATTTACATGTATGAAGAACATTTACATGTTTGAAGAACATTTACATGTTCCTGTGGCACAAAAAAAGAACACAAACTGACACTGCTCTAGAACATTTGCAATACCTGGTCCTGCATCCTATTGTTACATTTTCAAGGGAGTCTTGAGAATAATCCTTGGGCTACCAGAGAGAGAGGGAGAGAGAGAGAGAGAGCGAGGGAGAGAGGAGGGAGGGTCGTGGTGTAATGGGGGCCGCTGGTGCTGGTGTAATGTAGTGTTGCAGTGTCTGCATGCCTGCCTGATTCGTCTGTTCAGCAGCACTATACCAAATGGCTGTGTGTGTGTCTCCATTCCCCCAAGCCCTCACGCAGCAGGAGAGAGAGAGAGAGAGAGAGAGAGAGAGAGAGAGAGAGAGAGACAGAGAGAGACAGAGAGAGGGGAGTAAATGAAGGGATAGATAGAGATGAAGCAGAGGAATGAGGAATGCAGAGGGAGTGTGTGTGTGTGAGAGAGAGTGGGGGCGAGGGAAGGGATCCTGTGCTGCAGTAAAGCTGCTCTATCTAACTCTGCTGCAGACGATCAATCACCCAGACGAACCCGACCACACTACAGAGCCCTTCCACAAACCGGAAAAATAAGCCTTTAAACACAGAGCTTTACTAAATTAGGAAACTGGTCAAGGATTTTACTGACAACTTAGCCTTTTCATGTCTGTGCTCCCCATATGCTTTACAATGCTTGCCTATGCTTTACCATGCTCTCCTATGCTTTACCATGCTTCCCTATGCTTTACCAGACCTCTCTGTGCTTTACAATGCTTCCCTATGCTTTAGCACACCTCTCTGTGCTTTACAATGCTTCCCTGTGCTTTACCACACCTCTCTGTGCTTTACAATGCTTCCCTATGCTTTACTACACCTCTCTGTGCTTTACAATGCTTCCCTGTGCTTTACCAGACCTCTCTGTGCTTTACCATGCTTTCCTGTGCAGCATGTGTAAACGGGCTTGATGGAAGACCAGTCTGTCACTTCAAGTGACAGCCCTCTGTTTCACATCTCGCTGAGCGGAGCCCTGAGCTGAGGGTAACACGCCCGTCTGTCCTCACTGTGAGCGATGCTTCACACCTCGCTGAGCGGAGCCCTGAGCTGAGGGTAACACGCCCGTCTGTCTGCAGTGTGAGCGATGCTTCACACCTCGCTGAGCGGAGCCCTGAGCTGATGGTAACACGCCCGTCTGTCCTCACTGTGAGCGATGCTTCACACCTCGCTGAGCGGAGCCCTGAGCTGAGGGTAACACGCCCGTCTGTCCTCACTGTGAGCAATGCTTCACACCTCGCTGACCGGAGCTCTGAGCTGAGGGTAACACGCCCGTCTGTCCTCACTGTGAGCGATGCTTCACACCTCGCTGAGCGGAGCCCTGAGCTGAGGGTAACACGCCCGTCTGTCCTCAGTGTGAGCGATGCTTCACACCTCGCTGACCGGAGCCCTGAGCTGAGGGTAACACGCCCGTCTGTCCTCACTGTGAGCGATGCTTCACACCTCGCTGAGCTGAGCCCTGAGCTGAGGGTAACACGCCCGTCTGTCCTCACTGTGAGCGATGCTTCACACCTCGCTGAGCGGAGCCCTGAGCTGAGGGTAACACGCCCGTCTGTCCTCACTGTGAGCGATGCTTCACACCTCGCTGACCGGAGCCCTGAGCTGAGGGTAACACGCCCGTCTGTCCTCACTGTGAGCGATGCTTCACACCTCGCTGAGCTGAGCCCTGAGCTAAGGGTAACACGCCCGTCTGTCCTCACTGTGAGCGATGCTTCACACCTCGCTGAGCGGAGCCCTGAGCTGAGGGTAACACGCCCGTCTGTCCTCACTGTGAGCGATGCTTCACACCTCGCTGACTGGAGCCCTGAGCTGAGGGTAACACGCCCGTCTGTCCTCAGTGTGAGCGATACTTCACACCTCGCTGAGCTGAGCCCTGAGCTGAGGGTAACACGCCCGTCTGTCCTCACTGTGAGCGACACGGCAACATTATTCCTGTGGTATTGAGTCGGACTTCATTGTGGATTTGATAGTGTTACCCAGTGGAAGTGTCTTCAAGCGTATGCAGGGCCTCGCTCACTGCAGTGTCGGGCGCTGCGTCGGCTGCCTTTCATTTCACATTTCCATTTAGTTTCTTCTTTCAAGTCCTGTCTTGCTTTGAAGATGAAATAACCCCCACCCCCCTGCTGCCTCTCTGCTCGTTTGATTTTTATTTTAAACTGGACCTGGTGACCTTGATGAACTGAACCTAACCAGCGTCCCTGTTTGATCAGTTAACCATGGCCTGGGATGGGACAGCCTGCTGCATGCACAGGGTTACCAGATTGCCACAGTGAAAATGTACTTCCTTCAATTCACGGACGCTGTAGCAGCTCTGAAGCAGGTAAATGACCTGTGTGTATATAATCCTGAGAGCACACTTCGGCTTAGGGAACCGTTGTAAATGCTCCACCTAAAGGAACAGGAACCTCGCTTAAACAACACCTTTTTGGCACCGACAGCGATTCGTTGTTACAGTTCTGTTTGTAACCTGATAACTCATCATTATCAAACTCACATTCAAATGGTTTATTCAATCTTTTCAAAACTGACATAGCGAGAGTAATCTAGAGCTGCTGCTGTATTTTCTAGCGTGTGTCGGGCGGTGCTGTGTTCATAACCATTGTGTTCAAATTCATTCTTGTATTCATAATTACTGTTAAAGCCACTGCTGCATTGTTACCGTATGTAGGGGGGTTTGTTAATTCAATTTGTCAGTTTCACATGTTGAAGCACGTGCGTCATGACATAAGTAATAAATACCTTTGTATTTATTGATTCATATCGGGACTGGCCTTGGCATATTGTGTCCGGCGGTCAATTCTGTCTTAGAGAACACTTCAGCTAAGAGTATATGCTTTGCTTGCTTCCCGAGGGGTGTTCTCTTAGCCAGAGACTGCTGTATATCATATACTGTATATATATTAATAGAGACACAATTGGGACTAACTTAAAAGGCTAACTTGGACTTAAGAAACTAGTCCTGGTCCAGGACAGACTGTTCATTATTAAACTCTTAATCAGAATCTGTAAGCTTGTTTGTATTGTTTTTGAATGCCACTAACATAACCTGACCAAGTCCTGTTAACTGTTCCTTGCCCATCTTTTCTCATGTCTTTAAATATGAGGATATTGCGGCTGTCATTCACACATCTGTATAAGCAGAGTACAGAAAGGTTAACGTGACACTCCTGACATTCCTGTAATAGCACTCGACTGTGCTGAAGCGGGAGTATTTTAGGCACACAGAAAAATGTAATGAAAGCTAAAAACACAGAAACGAAAAGCTGGGAAATGAGCCAGTCAGCGTGGTCCTGCACTGCTGTCCCGTTCCCTCTGTTTGTGTTTTTTAATTGTATTAGTGCTGAGTGCTGCCGTCAACTTCCCATCGGATTTATTCCCAGAACTCTCTTAGCTGCTTTCCGGCCTCTTGGACCCTCTACCTCCTTGTGGTTTAATTAAATGTTATATTTAGCACTCTTGAAATGTTACAAGTTTACATTTTGTCATCAGAGATGCAGTGACGTCAGCTCTGCCACACAGATCAGTCACCGTCAGCTGTACCAGCCCACAGCCTCCCCTGCCCGCCACATTCAAAAACTTACAGCTAGAGGGGGTTAAAAATGACATCGTCAAGCTCTGTTACAGCTCAGGAATTATAAAACAGAATTGAAAAATGCAGCATCTATTGGGTTTATGTTTGTGTTTGTTTGCTTTTTTCCAAATAGCATTTTAATTATTTTATAATAAGAATTACATCTGGCCTTATAACATAACCCCCTCCCCCTTCACTGCACTAAGCTCCAGCAGCCTGCCTGGTGCTCTGAAACTCTCATTCAGCTCCCCCTCCACTGTGCTGAGCCTATGCCGTGAGGAGACAGCATGAATAATTACTGTATCAACGTAATGCAGCGTGTGCTGTGTGATGCAACCATACCTAGCGTGCGTGTGTGTGTACGTGTGTGTGTGTGTGTGTACGTGTTCGTGTGTCAATGACCTGTCACATAACACAGTATTATTTTGCTTATTACATTTTTGAGAGTCCATCATCCATCCACCAGCAGGTAGTCTGAGAACAGCAGGACTCGTTTCATATCACAGCACCTCCCTTGGCCTGTCAAACATAACGTTGCTTTCTTAAAACAATAACTACGTTCATATGAGATTGCTCGAGATAGACATTCACACTCCTAAACCAAGACATACAAGCTGATAGTTTTAAATGACATGATCTAGCACGGATGCGGTCTGGTGGGGCATTGTTAGTTCAGACCCTGAATATAATGTGGTATCATTCTAGTATAAATGGAGATATTGGCAAAACATTCAAGCAAATTATTTAAATGTATGTTTTTTTAAAGATTGAATAAAAAATGATCCAAAGTCAGCCTGTGTTCCAAACAGGGCTGTGATGGAATCTGGGCAGAGAGCAGAGCATTAGGGAATGAAACTTGCTGAGTGTGCATCACTAATGGAGCTGGAGAGAGAGAGAGAGAGAGAGAGAGAGAGAGAGAGAGAGAGAGAGAGAGAGAGAGAGAGAGGGGGGGGGGGGGGGGGGAGAGAGAGAGGGGAGGAGGAGGAGGGGGAGGGAGAGAGAGAGAGAGGGGAGGAGGGGGAGGGAGAGAGAGAGAGAGAGAGAGGGGAGGAGGAGGAGGGGGAGGGAGAGAGAGAGAGGGGAGGGAGAAGGAGAGAGGGGGGAGATAGTTTATGTATTTATTTTAACGGTACAGCAGTCTCTGTCCTGCAGATAGATACAGACACAAAGCTAATGAAGGACAGCATGCAGTGCATGTGCAGGTCTATGGAGGGAGGGGGAGAGCAGCGCTGGTGGAGTCGCTGCCATGTGACTTGCTGTGGCCCGATTACTCCCTGAGTGTCAGCTGAGTGAGGAGAGACTGCTGAGCTCAGCACTGAGAGAGAGAGAGAGTGAGAGAGAGAGAGTGAGAGAGAGAGAGAGGAGGAAAGAGAGGACTGAGAGAAAGTGAGAGGGGAGGAAAGAGAGGACTGAGAGAGAGAGTGAGAGGGGAGGAAGGAGAGGACTGAGAGAGAGAGAGAGGGGAGGAAGGAGAGAGGACTGAGAGAGAGAGAGTGAGAGGGGAGGAAGGAGAGAGGACTGAGAGAGACAGAGAGAGAGAGGAGGAAAGAGAGGACTGAGAGAGCGAGAGTGAGAGGGGAGGAAGGAGAGAGGACTGAGAGGGAGAGTGAGGGGAGAGGGGAGGACAGAGGGAGTGTGAGATGTTGTATTCCTGTTGTTGATTAGGTTTTGTGGTTTGAACGCAGGGCTTTCTTTGGGTTTGTATCCTGGTCTGGCGTTATCTCATGACTGGAGGCTCCCCGTGTTCTGAGATAATGAATGAGTTTGTTTTATTAGTTAATAAATGAATAAGGCGCACACAACCTGAGCAGCACACCACTACACTGACTGCACCCCCAGGGGCTGCAGCGTGGCAACAATCTATCACCTGAATTCCCTGCAGCCGCACTCCTCCTCTCCTCCCATACTCCCTGGAAACAGCTTTCCATTAGAAGGTCCACACTTTCACACTCTGAAAGCGCAGCTGAGACAGCAGCTTCTGAGAGCGTGAAGCGTTCTCACAGCTTCCTAGACCCGCCCTGATCTTCACAGATACAAGCAGGGCGTTTTATTTGGATTCTTTTATTTAACCTACAGTGTATATTTAACCAGCAAAGTGCCATTGAGATTAAAATCGCTTTGTTTTTTCAAGGGAGGAGGCCTGGTCAAGAAGCAGCACAAGCAAGTGAATCAAATGAGCATAATAATATTCAGAGCATCGACCAAAATAAACACACGTTTATCATTAACCCTTTCATGCACCGTGACCTCATATGAGGACGGATACATATATATATATATATATATTTATACAACAATGGGGGAAAAAAAGAAATACAGATCATGAAAATAAATATTTATTATGTGTCCAAAACTACTTTTTTCATCTATTTTCACGCATGAAGGTCTTAAGATTTTTTTCAAATGAATACACTGTAGGAATGAAGCGAATGCAATCTTCCTGCTTGGAGGGTTTCGATTGGGAGCTTGAATCAGGGAGTACAGCAGCATTCTGCCAGTGTCAGCTCAAAGCTTTGCTGGTTCCGCTGCGTATTGAACCCGTGTCTGAGTGAGTCTGCCTGGCAGCAGCTTGTTCTTCTCCGCTCCTGCCTGAACTGGGGGAGCTGGCAGGGACTGGTGCCCTGCGGCTGCATTCCCAGTGGGGTCTCGCATGGCTGTATTTATAGAAAGACGCTACTGCATCGTCCTCAATGTGTCAGACTGACTCCGTAACTCACCACTAAGTAGAACAGCGTGCAATAGTAATATATACCTACAGAATCTGTGCATTCATTCTACAGCTAGGGCCAAAAGTTTTGCATCACCCAAGAGAATGAACTCTTTTTGCTTCATCAAGTCGAATGAAACCTGCTGCATAATGTTACGTTGACATTTTAAATTACATACTGCTTTGTAGTTTTCCATAGACTTAACGAAAAACTGAAAAAAAAAAATGGATGTTTAACATGATGTTAAATAAAAGATCTAAATTATGTTCATGTAGTTTCTTTTAATTATGTTGCAATCCTAAAACTCTAGGTGACGCAAAACTCTTGGCCATAGCTGTATGTGTGTGTGTGTGTGTGTGTGTGTGTGAGTGGTAATGTGTGTGTGTGTGTGAGTGGTGTGTGTGAGTGGTGGTGGTGATGATGTGTGTGTGTGTGAGCGGTGGTAGTGATGTGTGTGTGTGAGTGGTGTGTGTGTGTGAGCGGTGGTAGTGATGTGTGTGCGTGTGTGAGTGGTGTGTGTGAGTGGTGGTGGTGATGATGTGTGTGTGTGTGTCAGCGGTGGTAGTGATGTGTGTGTGTGAGTGGTGTGTGTGTATGAGCGGTGGTAGTGATGTGTGTGCGTGTGTGAGTGGTGTGTGTGAGTGGTGGTGGTGATGATGTGTGTGTGTGTGTCAGCGGTGGTAGTGATGTGTGTGTGTGTGTGTGAGTGGTGTGTGTGTGTGAGCGGTGGTGGTGATATGTGTGTGTGTGTGTGTGAGCGGTGGTGGTGGTTGTGGTGATGATGTATCTTTCTGTATGGCGGTCTCTTTGTGATGGCCTCTTGTTTGGAGTCTTATCATTCTTCTAATAGCTGATTGTGCAGCTCCCTCCTCCACTGTGACACAGCGGCCATGCCAGACCTGACCCTGTGTGACCCTAGAGCCTCACTGCCCAGTCCAGCTTTACTGGCTGTGAGCTCGGTTGGAAGTCTCCTGTATGAAAAGGGTGTGGCGTGTCTAATTAAACAACACTGAAAGATGGAAAGGCACACCACTCTGCAATGGAAACGGTGTTTAATAGAAACTGACCCTCAAAACGACCTCTTCAAAGCAAGGCCGGGGTGCAGCATCAGAGAAACAGGGCTTCACTGAAGTTTTAATGAATTGAATGAAGCTTTTTTCAGAAAGTCACGTCAGACTGGATGTCCGAGGAGTTAGAGCTGAGGGACTGGGAGGGAGGGAGGCAGTGTGGGTCGAGTGGTTTGTCTGGTGACCTCTTATTTGTTTAACAGGTTTTCTACAGAGTTTTTTTGCACACTTTGTATAAATCTCATTCATGATCACAGTATACACCAAGCTGACAATCTGCAGATTAAAAGACACACTTCTAGTCAGGTCAGCAGTGATGAATCATTCCTCTGGAAAGCTGGCAAACAGTGTGCGAGTCCTGAGTGGACAGGGGTCCCTGCTGGGCGCACACATGCCACTCCGAGCCTTGCCAGGTACAATGGAAGACAGCCTGCCACGGCAGCAGCTGAAGGAGATGTGAGTGTGAGTGGGAGGGAGAAGGGCACACAGCGGGCCCATGTGACCAGCTCGCAGCTCAGCACATTGCCTGAATATATCCCATGGTGTGCGTGTGTCTGAGGCTGTCTTACTGTTTAGCAGAAGAAGAGTGAGAAATTCCAAACCTTTCAAATCAAAATCATAGAAATAAAAGAGCCCCCCCCCCCCATCACTGGGGAGCTTCGAACGGCTCCTGAATTCTGATGATTCCCTGAGATTGTATCAATGAGCCGGGGCCCTGTTGCCGTGGAAACAGTTATGAATGAGAAGAGGCTCGTAACCGTGGAAACTGTGTGAATGAGAAAATGGCCGGTTGCCATGGAGACCTGGTGAATGGGAAGAGACCCATTGGCGTGCTGCTGTCAAAGGGACTTTAATAAGATACATTGAGAGCTGAGGACTGTTCCTGCAGCCACTGCACTGCACTGCTCCTACACGCACACTGCACTGCACTGCTCCTACACGCACACTGCACTGCACTTACACACACTGCACTGCTCCTACACACACTGCACTGCACTGCTCCCACACACACACACTGCACTGCTCCCACACACACTGCACTGCTCCTACACACACACAAACTGCACTGCACCCACACACAATGCACTGCTCCCACACACACTGCACTGTACTGCACTGATCCCACACACACACACACAGAGGCACACAGACTCACACACACACACAGACTCATACACACACACACTGAGACACACAGACTCATACACACACACTGAGACACAGACTCACACACACACACACTGAGACACACAGACTCATACACACACACACACTGAGACACACAGACTCATACACACACACTGAGACACACACACACACTGAGACACACAGACTCATACACACACACACTGAGACACAGAGACTCATACACACACACACTGAGACACAGTCTCACACACACACACACTGAGACACAGACTCATACACACACACACACACACTGAGACACAGACTCATACACACACACACACACACACTGAGACACAGACTCACACACACACACACACTGAGACACAGACTCACACACACACACACTGAGACACACATACACACTGAGACACACAGACTCATATACACACAAAGACTCATACACACACACACACACACACTGAGGCACACAGACTCACACACACACACACACTGAGACACAGACTCACACACACACACACTGAGACACAGAGACTCATACACACACACACACACTGAGACACACAGACTCATACACACACACACACACTGAGACACACACTGAGGGCAGCAGTGTGGAGTAGTGGTTAGGGCTCTGGACTCTTGACCGGAGGGTCATGGGTTCAATCCCAGGTGGGGGACATTGCTGCTGTACCCTTGAGCAAGGTACTTTACCTAGATTGGTCCAGTAAAAACCCAACTGTATAAATGGGTAATTGTATTTAAAAATAATGTGATATCTTGTAACAATTGTAAGTCGCCCTGGATAAGGGCGTCTGCTAAGAAATAAATAATAATAATAATAATAATAATAATAATAATACACACACACTGAGACACACAGACTCATACACACACACACACACACGGAGACACAGACTCATACACACACACACTGAGACACAGACTCATACACACACACACACACTGAGACACACAGACTCATACACACACACTGAGACACACAGACTCATACACACACACACACTGAGACACACAGACTCATACACACACACACACACTGAGACACACAGACTCATACACACACACACACTGAGGCACACACACTGACACACTATACAGGAGTATATTAATGTTTCCACAGCATCCCTTTCCTGTCACATCAAAGCACATCACAGCTAACATATTAATAGTGTAGTATTCCTGGCCCGACTTAAAAACTTGAAAATGCATCAAAGCTGCCCTTGTGAAATTGAAACAGACTCTACATACTGTATGAGTGCAGTACCCTGTGTGTGCTGCATGATTGCACACTGTGTGTATTGTGCACAGTGTGTACTGTGCACAGTGTGTGTATTGTACACACTGTGTGTATTGTGCACTGGGTGTATTGTGCACAGTGTGTATTGTGCACACTGTGTATTGTGCAGTGTGTATTGTGCACAATGTGTGTATTGTGCACAGTGTGTATTGTGCACAGTGTGTGTATTGTGCACAGTGTGTGTATTGTGCACAGTGTGTATTGTGCACAGTGTGTGTATTGTGCACAGTGTGTATTGTGCACAGTGTGTGTATTGTGCACAGTGTGTATTGTGCACAGTGTGTATTGTGCACACTGTGTGTATTGATAAGTCGGCACACCACATGGTTAGGCAATGGTTGGCATGCAGCTACCGACACTAATGATGAGACACGAAACCCACAAGCAGATGAGAACTTGAAGCATACATGGAAGCTACTGTAAGTCAAGGTCAGTGCATCAGGTCTAGAAACAAAAATGCCATCCCTCTTCCTTAATGATCAGATCGGGTCCTCACTGTTTATGAACTAACCCCTGATTGTAAGGTTTCATGGAACAGCAGGAGGAGCTGCCATGCTAAAGCCACTTTGTTTCCTCCGAATGGGGAGCAGCTGGGGCTCCTCATCGGGGCTCTGTCCCTTTAAGGTGAAGGGCTGTGCTCAGCTCTGTAGTCCTGACCCAGTTCCACTCTCTCTGCAGCGATAGCTTTTTGTGAAACAAACATCACTCACTGATCTCTAAAGTGAGCGCGAGAACTCTCCTGAGTGCCACTGCCTTTTCCAATTCATCTGCATTTCTTAAAATGCATCTGCAAAATGCACCAGCTTTCCCAGTGCAGCAGGTCTCAGGACTGCTCATACAGAGCCTGAATGTGTGGAGGAGGAGCCTCCACACGTTGGTGTATTTCAGCAGTGCGATGGAGGTATCAAGCAGTTTTAGGGTATTAAAGTGGGCAAATATCTGATTGCTTGGAAAACAGACATCTGGAATGTGCTGGTACGCAGCCCCTGATACTTTATCAAAACTGCAGTCTGTAACCTAGTTAAATCTAAAAAGACACCTCTCTCTGTCATGTTAAACAATCACATTTCAACACACTGAGATCAAACTGGATCCTCCTTACCGTATTCTCCCCCTGTTTTACACTACTGTGGCTGGTTGCATGAAAAGCCTTAAGTATTACTAAGTATAACACTTAAGGATACATTTTCCCTTATCGAGGGTGTTAAGCTGCTTTCTGCAAAACTCAAGGAACACTTAAAGGGAAATACTACTCAGTGGGAAATTTAACTGAAGGGGTTTCATGCAACTGGCCACCGTACTTTACCTTTCCTGTATAGTATTTTAGTATTGAGATCACAACAGTAAATATCCCCCTCAGACCTGGTGAGAATGGAAGAGATTGATTGACTGTGTTTCTTCGATATCTGCAGCACTGCTTATTCACCCTGGGTAGAGCATTCTGGTTACACAAGTTATTAAGAGTATCAGGACCTGGGGATATTGGAGAACGGTATGTAGGTCATGGTGATCTAGTCTTTCATGTTACCGATATAGTTCCAGCTTGTTTTTTACAGCTGTGGTGGGGATGTATGTAAACCAACATGCTTTCTGAAACAGCATCTCTTTAGAGCAGCTGAACGGACCTCTGTGTGGATCATGTAGAGCTGCTTTATATACAGCTCCCTTTGTTGTGTTATTATAGTGCTTAAAACTGAAATGGAAGGAAGGGCTGCATGTGTGGCCCTAAACAGCTCTGAGAGCCACCAGACCCAACAACACATCCAAATGTCAGAAACTTGCAATTCAAATACATAAAGAACTCATCCAAAATACATTCACTCACTGAAATATAAGCAGTGTTACCATTTCAATTGAATAACAAATATAATTCAAAGTAATGTGCAGTTGCTGCCATTAATGTGACTTTTGGGAGACCATAGTTTCGGACAGCTCAGCAGAGAGATCTCTCTTGCTAATGTTCCTCTTATTTCTCCTCTTATTGAAGCAGCTGGTGTGTTTGACTCTCCGACACCCTTTCCACTGACTCTTGTCACAAATGTATCCATTTTAAAAGCTCTTCGCTATGGCTAACTCAAACCTTCTCTTCCTAATTTCACTGCAGTAAAAGTGTCGCACAAATTAAAATTACTAACAACAGCCATCTGCTAGCAACGCGCCACTCATTCTCATGGTGAGACTTGACTATTAAAACTTGCAGTTTTAAAGATAAACAATGTTTTTCTAAAAATACAATATCTTCAAGGTTTAACCTTCTACAAAATAATTTCTTTTTTTGTTTCGTTAATTTCACTAACAACTAATAAATATTTACAAAACAGTGACAATGTTATGATTGTCATGTAACTGTTAGAAATGCTTTGTAAAATAAGGCAGTGGGTAAAGGAGAGACTGTGCTTTGTATGATATTATTATAGTTTAATAATCTGAACACCACTTGCACTGACTGATAAGAAAACACAATCTCGGAACTTCATTTACACCAAAAAAGTTAAGAAAACGTATCATCAGTCCAGGACGTGTTAGGTGTTAATGTGTGTGATTATTTAAAAAGCATGCAGGACCTCTTGTCGTTACGTTTTTCTAATGTCTGGTTACGCTGTTCATAATACACTCTGTGTGTGTTTTTTACACTGGTTTGGTATAGTAAAGCTAGACTGTGTGAATCACATCGATAATAAGAGACCCTCCCTCCCTGCATAAATGATCCTGGGACTGGGGCAGAAACACGGTTTCAATGTTTCACTCCTGCTTACCATCAACAGCTTGTTTTTCTGCCGTTTTTTATTTTTTTTTGTATAAACTTGGTAAGGTGGTGAGGGTCATTTTAGGACCCCTAAGGGGCCGCATGCAGCACGTGATTTCCCCACCGCTGGCTTGAAACATATCTACCTCTCCTTCCTTAATTGCACAGTTCAACTGAAGACTGCAGATTTGTCATTTAAAATACATAAAAGTGAATGCTGTATATTGAGGTTCTGTGTTACTACACCTCCATATAGTAAATAGGACTTTCTTAATAGTTCACATACAGACAGTAAACTGCGTATCACTCTTATTATTGCAGCAGTGTGTAATTGCCAGCTTTCATAAGCTCTAAAGTTGATCCGGTAAGTGCGTTTCAGCATTTACACTAGACCTGTCTCATTTTGTTGAATTGAGATTGTTCAAGAGGTCAGTGCTGCCATTGCTGCTTCAGCCAAGACTGTCGTAAAGGCAGGTCTGCAAACGCTTCAGTACTTCCCTAATACATCGCTATTGTAACAGTCCTGATAATAATTAGAATTACTGAGTCACAAGAAGAAAAAAAGAGCTAATGGTGTCCGGCAGGAACATAATTCCATTTTTTTTTAGCTTACTCAAGATTTTTTTTGCTGGTTGAGTTAAATGCTTATTGATTGAGTGGAGGTTCAGATTGTATATCACAGTCCCTAATGAATGAGCTTTTACTGAAATTAACATTATGTGGACAGTTATCAGGCTACACTTGCTGATTGGCTCTTACCAGAATTAACATCATGACTGGGATTCTGTCTCCCTCTCTCTCTCTCTCATTCTCTCATCTCTGCCCCAGTTTGAGTTAGTGGGATTAAAAAAGAAACAAGGACCAGGGGTCACAAATGGAGATAAAGGGGCATTCAGAACAGAAAATAGGAGGCACTTTTTTACACAGAGAATTGTGAGGGTCTGGAACCAACTCCCCAGTAATGTTGTTGAAGCTGACACCCTGGGATCCTTCAAGAAGCTGCTTGATGAGATTCTGGGATCAATAAGCTACTAACAACCAAACGTGCAAGATGGGCCGAATGGGGCCTCCTCTCGTTTGTAAACTTTTTTTTTATGTTCTTATGTTCTTAATTTAAGGAAATACCCAGACAAAGCATAGCAACATAGAAAATAGAAGAACATTACAAAAACCACACCTCATCCTGCAACACTGTCACCTGAGAGACATTCACCTGTGCAGGAAGTGCTGAGCAGAGAGAGCGCAGTTTCTGACAAGCTGCCTGTGCCTTCGTTTAGAAGGAATGAAGTCGATTTGCCACGGCGGTGACAGTGTAACACAAGGAATCATTTATACCCCCACTGTACTTAAAAAAGAAGTAAAAGGACTGTTAATATATCAAGGGGTTCTGGCAGCATGATAAACGACAATCATTTTAAAAGTTTCCCATAGTAAAAGCATGGCAAAGTGTAATGAAGCACACTGAAAGCATGGTCAAAGCATAGGCAAGCAATCTAAAGCAGAGAGGTATTGTAAAGCATGGCAAACCACGGTAAACTATGGTAAATAGCAGAACCATGGAAAAAAGCATGGGGGAAAACTGCAGAAATACTGTGCAAAAATACTGTGCAGTCACCTGGACAGAATCCTACCAACTTCAGTGTGGTCACCTTACAACTGAGCCACCGTGGACAGAATAAGACATCAATGTATTCAGATATATTTAGTGTATACATCAGAGTCTGGGAGTGAGTGTAGAGCAGCTGTGTACTGTATCAGAGACAAGGAAGGAAGGTGAAGACTACGAGTAAATTAACTCACAGATATGACTTTGTATGAAGAGGTGACCCTATTGTGAAGGCTGTTTCTATTCTGTTGAGGAGTGGAGACAGAGGATTGCCCAGCTCGAGTGGGAGTGGTGCTGACAGGGCTGGCTCCACAGTTCAGTCAGTATTTCAGGCCTCTCCTTGTCAAGGGGCACCTAATGGGAAGTTACTCTGGCTCCAGGTGCTTAGGCCTGATTGCCTCGATGTCTGGGGATGTGTCACAACTGGGCGAGATGGGTCTGGATTTTTATTTGTATTTTATTGTAAATCTTTTTGACTTGCTGTCTCTGTCTCTCCTCGCAGCATCCTGGCGACGGCGGGCTCGGACTTTGACCTGCGAACTCTGCGGGCAGTGCGAGTGCTGCGGCCCCTCAAGCTTGTGTCAGGAATCCCGAGTATGTGAGATAGAGGCTTCGTCATTACTGTGCTGCACAATCGCCACACACACACACGATTATCTTAAATCATGTTTCAACTCCGCTTTCTCTCTCACAAACACTGTTTCTTTTTTCTTCTGCTTTTCACATTTAAGAATAAAGTCATAACACTGTCAACACGAAGAGAGAGGAACCAGACATGTAGGCAGCAGTGGCATTGATCCTTCTTAGATTTCAATGCCTGTCAGAAACAAGATTCATTTTTGAGTACAATAAATAATCCCAACTAAATTATGAGCACGTTATCACGATAACTGATTGTTGAGTCAGTGTGTGTGTGTGCCTGTATAGCGAGTTCACACTCCCTCTCTGCTCGTGTTCTTCTCCAGGTTTACAAGTGGTTCTCAAGTCCATCATGAAGGCCATGATCCCTCTGCTGCAGATCGGGCTGCTCCTGTTCTTTGCTATCCTCATGTTCGCCATCATCGGGCTGGAGTTCTACATGGGCAAGTTTCACACCACCTGCTTCGACATCTTCACAAGTGAGTATGGGACAGTCTGGGACGATCTGAAATCTGTCTGAGCTAGGTTTCTTGATTTCTAATGTGTGTGCGAGCTTGTTAGAAGTAAAAAGTGTTTTTTGTAATGTTCTTCTATTTTCTATGTTGCAATGCTTTGTCTGGGTATTTCCTTAAATTCAGTGTAAAGGCCAGCTTGTGGAAAGTTACTGATAAGGACACATCCCTTATTTGGGTTTGATATACGGAGGTTGTTGGTGTCTCTTCTGTTTAATCTCTTGTAGTAATATATCTTATTAGCAGGGTGTGTGTGTGTGTGTCAAATGCATGATGTTTATTAGATGGGCCAAGAGGGTCCCAAGCTATACAGGAAAACAGTTACAAAAGAAAGAATTGCTAAAGAATGATGTCATCTCAGGTTAGGTATACAAAGGCTTGGTAATTATATTAAAATGCCATTTTCATATTGCATGCTGATTTTGAAGTTTAATAAAGCATTTGTATTAAACTGACTCGTTGTATTGAGTGAATCACTGACGGTTAATCCACCAGTGTCACCAGTAAGTGCGTGTTGTGTGTTTCAGGGGAGAGGCGAGAGGACTACCCCTGCGGGAAGGAGCTCCCGTCCCGGCTGTGTCCCAACGGGACAGAGTGCCGAGGGTACTGGATCGGACCCAACTACGGCATTACCCAGTTCGACAACATCCTGTTCGCTGTGCTCACCGTCTTCCAGTGCATCACCATGGAGGGCTGGACCGACCTTCTCTACTATGTGAGTCTTTTGTTAATGTAAGACATGACAATCTGTACACACCATAAGACAGATCGATTGGCTACATTTCTGGTATGTGATTTATAATCCTACAATTCTTGGACACAGGGTTTTATTCCTACGGAATTAACAAAGTCAAAACAGCCGCTCACCTCTCTACCTCACTCCTGACCTCTCAGCAATAACACTCTGCTCACAATGATACAGTGCTGCTCACACAGCTTCCACAGGGAGGCGCAATCCCTGCCTGACTGACACATACATGCACAGTTCATAATTATATAGTTATATAGTTAGAGCCTTCGTAATTTGAAATGGGGAAGTCCAGCAAACAAAGCATTCCAGTAATCTAACTGAGAGACAGCAGACAGGAGAAGGCACTAGCGGACACGATCGTCTGCTTGACGACATTTCCATGTATTTCATGGAAGCAGCAAACCCGGTGGCACAGCCACATTCAGCAGTTTTCACATTTGTTTTTTGCACTCCCCCGGTGAGTCAAGCACTCAGAGTAATGAGAACAGTGGTGGGCGCCTGCACTAATAAATCAGTGCAGATCGCTGGTGATCTGGGCTGAGAAAGCGATTGGCTGGAGCAGACCAGAGCGTGACACAGCAAGAGCCTCAGCCTTATCCTAGTGTCCCACAGCAAAGGGAAAGCGTGGTAAAGCACAGGTAACAATTAAAAAGCATATTCGCACCCCACCAATACGAGATCCACACAAGCAAAATTAGACTCACTTGAACTCCTGGAAGCATCATCGTCACATCATGACTTCATGTTGCTCTCCAAACCTATAGTATATGAAACATGCACTGCTGAAATGTCCCTCTTCAAAGCACACCCACCCTTATAAAAGCGCCCCACAGTAAAAACACAGCAAAAAAATATGTTTAAAAGTTTAAATGTGTTACAATGCAATCTAACTCCCCCCTCCCCCACCCCAGCCTCTCCTCTAATCAGCTCCCCCGGTACAGCCCCCAAGTGCAGCAGCTCTCCCTCCAGTCCATCTTCACTGCTCTGAAAGGCACCTGTCTGTGACGCACAAACCCAAGACCGCCCGTCTCCTCTCAGAAGGGACTCACTGTGATTCAGGTTAAATTTAGAAACAGCAGGAGATGAACATACACACACACACAGACAGACTCTCACTCACGCACGCACACACACACAGAGACAGACACTCACTCACACACACACACACAGAGACAGACATTCACTCACACACACACACTGAGAGACAGACACTCACTCACACACACACACACACTCTCACTCACGCACTTTCACAGAGACAGACACTTACTCACACACACACACAGACAGACACTCACTCACTCACACAGCCCAGAGCAGCCTGCAGCTCTGCAGCATTACCCAGGCAGGGGCCTTGCTCTTGTTGTTGTTCTGCACAGGGTTGCTAGATTGCCAGAGTGAAAAACTGGGACATTTTTTTTATTCAATGCATTGATACTGTAGCAACTCTGAAGCAGTTAAATTAACTGAATGTATATATACTAATATATATATATATATATATATATATATATATATATATATATATATATATATATATATATATATATATATATATATATATATATGGGCTTCAGTGAGTTACAGGAAAATAATTCCATCTAGGGTTTCTGTGATATCATAAATTACGAGAGCGAAGGTGGAGTTTATAAACTGTCACAGAAACCCGAGATGGAATTGTTTTCCTGTAGAGACCCATCTATTATTTTTTATAATACATGGATACCCTTGTGATGCTGATATTAAAGAAGACGAGGTTCAGCAGTACAGTTGTTTTTTTATTAAACGTTGTGTTTCAGTGCTGTACAGACGTTCTGTCATTATCCGTTAGAGCTTCAGCTTTATTTGGATGATTGCCTTTACCTTGTTTTAATTTCCCGTTCCTCTCTAGTTTCTCTGAGATACGAATGTACCAGCTTTATATCATTTTTTTATGTTTTCTCATTTTGTTGCTCATTAATGAAAATTTCTGTACTGTGGGTGCTGTCGAGTGATTGAAAACGAGACATTTTGTGTTTGAATTGAAAGTGATGGTCTCGAGGAGTCGAATGGGTCAAAGTTCAAGTGTATTTTCCTCTAGAGGAATTATCACTTTTTGACGTCACTACTGTGGTATTATGCCTTTATTTCCGAATGGCTCAGGATGCAAATATAGCCTTCCTCCCTGTATTATATATAATGTATTTTTATTATTTTTGGATGTACAGAAAAAGGTTTAAATGATAAATATATATATATATATATATATATATATATATATATATATATATATATATATATATATATATATATATATATAAAGTCAGATATAAAAGTGGCTGTGTTAATCCAGACACAATTGGGACTAACTTAAAAGGCTTCCCTAGATGTGATCCAGGACAGAATATTAATTATTAAACACATAGTCAAAATTAATGTTCACTTGCTATTGCAGTTTTGTACTTAAAAAATAAAAAATAAAAACAGTGAATACAGTAGTGAAACCGTGATTAAACTCTCAGTAAAACTGGGAATGGATCAAACTGCTATGCAATGGGAGTCTTATTGCCATCCCTGATATGTGACCATTGTGCTCCTAGCCTTGCACTTTCTATTGATTATCCACAGCTCTGTATGATTCTCCAGTCAACGCTCCTTCACTTCCCTTCATCTCTGTTTCCCTGCACCTCTCTCCCTGCTTTCCCTGCTCTCTCTTACTCTCAGCCCCTCCTCTTTTCCCTCCATGTCTCTCCATCATTCTATTTTTAATACTCATGTTTTTATTTTACCCAGAGACATTCCTGCATTCACTATACAAAAAGCTTATCAAATTTTAATAGAAAAAAAGGCACTGCAGTAAACACGAAGCAGAGGCCACTGGAGAGTGCGGTCATGTGATGAGAACTGACTGTCGATCTGGAATGGGGGGAAGGGCGCATTACTGGGGATTGGGGTTCAAATCCTAACTTAACAAATGTTATGCCTCTACACCCCCTACTGGCTGCATTTCAACATCACCGCCTCTCAAAGTACAATGTGAGGAAGCTTGTTTAAATCTAAACAAATTGATTCAGAGAATTACTTTACCAAGATCAACTTCTGCATCAAGATTGTCCTAATTATTATTATTATTATTATTATTAGTAGTAGTAGTACTTCCTGCACAGAGAAGATAGATAATAAATGATTTGCGACACAGAGCCCGATGCGACAGCCTCATAAATTAGACTCTGTTTTCGTCTGTATTGATTCTCTCATAATTTTACAAGAGATTTAAAAATAAAAGCTTTCCGATTGAGGACAGGACTGTTCAGTAGAATAGATTGGAAAGCATTGGCAATATATAAATTGTCTGAGGGGTGTGTGTGTTTTTATTCAAAAGACAAAACACATTTCTGTATTTTTTACAAAGCATGGAATTGCCTTTTCTATTGCCAGGGTGAGAAACGGTCCAGGTTCAGTTCAGCAGCTCAGTAATGTGATCCAGGTTCAGTTCAGCAGCTCAGTAATGTGGTCCAGGTTCAGTTGAGTGTTTATTTCTCATTTAGAAACCCTAACATTTTTTCTTTTTCTCCTGTGTAACCATGCAACCCTTTAAAGTGCACCGGAGCAAGTGTGAGAAGCTGGTTCCAGCCTCCTATTCTCAAGGCAGCTCAGTGGATCCCAGTGCAGGCTTCAGTTCCCCTCCCAAATCAACAATAATCCGAGAACAAACTGATTTTGCTAGGGCTAGAATCAGTGTCAAACACTGGGCCGCTGCTCTGCAATGGCTGGTGAACCTTCAATGCTCTGCCCCTGGTCAATCAGACAAAATGAGCTGTTATTGCCTGGGATTGCAGTGATCAGTTATCCGAGCAGGCAGTAATTAATCAGGCTGCTACCAGCTCAGCATGTCAATCGCTCCATAATGATGCACCGAGCAAAGTGCTGGCGTAACGCAAAACCTCAAAATCACAAAACAAGCTGCCTTGACGTGTGACCCGAAACCATGCGCCAGTTCATCGGAACTCACTAGTGTGTGGACAGGCTACATATTATTATTCATTTAAAAAATCACTCAGCTGTTCTGCAAAGCCTACAAAAAGCAGTTTCATTTTGGACTGCAAAGGTAAAACACATACTGTATACACTCAAAAGGGGCTGTAGTGTAAACGTGCAAGATAAAGGAAATAGCTTGTACTGTTTGTATTCAATGTAATACAGTACAGAACATTACTGTGAATAGTTATGAAAGCACATCCCAACAAAAACATTCCAGCTTCAGACTTTCTACTCTTCTACCAGATCAGTAGTTTTAACACTTTATTCAAACTCCTGACTGCTCTGTGAATAGCTCCATAATTGCTTCCAGCAGTACAGTGTCTCCTTCCAGCCCTTCACACAGCTGCTGCTGGACGGGGAGGGCAGGGAGGCGGGCTGGCTGGGTGAAGTGTGATCGATGGCGGCTTCATTACCAGGGATAATGTCTCGCTGCTCACTTTCCTGACAGCGAATCTGCCTCTAATAGCTGCAGCGCGGCCGACCAGGATATATGGGTCACTCTCAGACAGAGGACACACCGCTGCCGTGTGCTGTCCTTGCTGCTTCAAGAACACTCCAAGAAAGCAGCCGAGACTGGGGAGGGGAGGCAGGCTTAGCTGGGACACCTGGGGTCGGATGGGCAGGAGGAAGGCAGTGTGTTCAAGTGTTTAGAAATCAGCTCCACCAGGAGAACAGGAATGCTGAGACTGACCACAGGGCAGTGTCAGGTCGAAGGGTATCTGTAGCAATCTCGAATGGGAAAATAAGGCGCTGAGCAGCATGTGCCTGCATTCTCCAATCTCTAGCAGCCTCCAGTTGTCCCAGGCGACTCTCAGTTCTAATCCCCTTTCCTGTTGGATGCTGTCCTGGATGCAGGGATGTCGTTCTCTGTGTGCAGCTATTGCTGATACTGGCAGCGAGCTGTTGATCTTGTTACACTGTTCCTCCAGTGCTAATGCCAAGTATCGCAGCACCTGCTCATGATGCCAAGGGAAGCGACCCTGGCTCAGAGCCACCTTACATCCTGCGAGAATGTGCTTCAGGGTAGCCGGACATGCAGGGTTCTCTCCTACCCACACATTGGAAGCTGATCCTCTAATGTTCCATTGTCCACAGGTCTCGGCAGCCAGTCTTACGCTGATCCACATACTCCCATCTCATGCAGGCTCCAATAAATACCCTTGTAAAGTTTCACATGAAAAAGGGAGGTAATCATATCCATGACGTATGATGCTAGGTTCAACAAGGATGCTAAACACTGTTTGTTAACCATGTCTACTTCTTGTTTGTGAATTTAGCACTCTGGGAAGGTTAGGGACTAATAGCGCTGTCTGCTGAAGTCAGACAAAGAAGTGTCTGATGTAATGAATTAGTCATCATAGTGCTGGCAACGTGAACTTGTCTTGTGGCTCGGTTGAGAAGCGTCAGAGTGTCAGAGCTCCATGGAGATTTTCTGACAGCTCACTGGTGATAGGAGATTTTAGAATTTTGTTTTCTTGTTGTTTTTGTTTTTTTGTGCAATGATTTAGTTCACTGACCACTGTGAAGGCTGCTTTTGCTGTATACTCATAAGGAATCGACCCTTTTGTAATTGATTCTTTTGAATAATATTATTCACACTCAATGGGGGTCGGAGGAATCAATGCTTCTGAACCTGAGGGCGCTTGAATCCCATAAAAGTGATACATTAAAAACAATAACAAAACTGGTTCACAGGCGGTATTGCAGAGGTTTATGGAATTGATTCCACAAATAGAGACAGCCAGAGAGGCGAGCACACAGAGATGATGCAGTGCTCCAGTACAGAGCAGTCTCTGTCAGTACAGTACAGTGCAGAGTCTCTGTCAGTACAGTGTAGTGCAGAGTCTCTGTCAGTGCAGTACAGTGCAGAGTCTCTGTCAGTGCAGTGCAGTCTCTGTCAGTGCAGTACAGTGCAGAGTCTCTGTCAGTACAGTGCAGAGTCTCTGTCAGTGCAGTACAGTGCAGAGTCTCTGTCAGTGCAGTGCAGTCTCTGTCAGTGCAGTACAGTGCAGAGTCTCTGTCAGTACAGAGTCTCTGTCAGTGCAGAGTCTCTGTCAGTACAGTGCAGTGTCTCTGTCAGTGCAGTACAGTGCAGAGTCTCTGTCAGTGTAGTGCAGTCTCTGTCAGTACAGTGCAGAGTCTCTGTCAGTGCAGTACAGTGCAGAGTCTCTGTCAGTGCAGTGCAGTCTCTGTCAGTGCAGTGCAGTCTCTGTCAGTGCAGTACAGTGCAGAGTCTCTGTCAGTACAGAGTCTCTGTCAGTGCAGAGTCTCTGTCAGTACAGTGCAGTGTCTCTGTCAGTGCAGTACAGTGCAGAGTCTCTGTCAGTGCAGTGCAGTCTCTGTCAGTGTAGTGCAGTCTCTGTCAGTACAGTGCAGAGTCTCTGTCAGTGCAGTACAGTGCAGAGTCTCTGTCAGTGCAGTGCAGTCTCTTGCAGAACAGTGCAGTCTCTGTCAGTACAGTGCAGAGCAGAGTCTCTGTTCTAGGAGGGTCGCAGTGCTTTACATGCACTGTCTGACCTATTTTCAGAGTCACGTTGGGGGGGGCAGACTCAGAAGGGCTCTTCAAGATTAAATCTGACACACTCGGATTCAGCCTCTTCTGTGCCTCTATTGTAGGTGCCTTGTCCAGCTTGCCATGGACTCTGTTAGCGGGTTGTCTGGATGCTGAGCACTGTCCCCTGAGGGCTGACGAGGTTTCCAGAGCTCTCTCTCTCCTCAAGTTCCTCTACCAAGTCATGCAGTATTGTAGATTATATCAGCTGCTGTCTGGTCTCCCTGGGTTAAGTCACTCACTCACGCACTATCACACTGCACTGCTTGTAGCTGTCTTTCAATCCCTGTGTCTGTCTGTCTCCACAGAGCAATGACGCCTCAGGGAATGCCTGGAACTGGTTATACTTCATCCCGCTCATCATCATCGGCTCCTTCTTCATGCTGAATCTGGTGCTGGGTGTCCTGTCTGGGTAAGTGTGGCAATAGAGCCCCATCGAGCCTAACAAATCCACACCTACAGCTAGACCCTCCCAGTGGTGACCAAACACATACTGTACAGTAACTGCAATATCATGTGAAAGCATGGTAAAGCATAGGGAATCATTGTACAGCACAGAGAGGTCTGGTAAAGCATAGGGAAGCATTGTAAAACCAGAGAGGTCTGGTAAAGCATAGGGAAGCATTGTAAAGCACAGAGAGGTCTGGTAAAGCATAGGGAAGCATTGTAAAGCACAGAGAGGTCTGGTAAAGCATAGGGAAGCATTGTAAAACCAGAGAGGTCTGGTAAAGCATAGGGAAGCATTGTAAAGCACAGAGAGGTCTGGTAAAACATAGGGAAGCATTGTAAAGCACAGAGAGGTCTGGTAAAACATAGGGAAGCATTGTAAAGCACAGAGAGGTCTGGTAAAGCATAGGGAAGCATTGTGAAGCACAGAGAGGTCTGGTAAAGCATAGGGAAGCATTGTAAAGCACAGAGAGGTCTGGTAAAGCATAGGGAAGCATTGTAAAGCACAGAGAGGTATGGTAAAGCATAGGGAAGCATTGTAAAGCACAGAGGGATATGGTAAAGCATAGGGAAGCATTGTAAAGCACAGAGAGGTCTGGTAAAGCATAGGGAAGCATTGTAAAGCACAGAGGGGTATGGTAAAGCATAGGGAAGCATTGTAAAGCACAGAGAGGTATGGTAAAGCATAGGGAAGCGTTGTAAAGCACAGAGAGGTCTGGTAAAGCATAGGGAAGCATTGTAAAGCACAGAGAGGTCTGGTAAAGCATAGGGAAGCATTGTAAAGCACAGAGAGGTATGGTAAAGCATAGGGAAGCGTTGTAAAGCACAGAGAGGTATGGTAAAGCATATTAAAAAAAACCCATGGCAAACAAGGATAAATTATGGTAAATACGTTATATAATCATGGGAAAACTGCAAACAATACCATGCAAAATACTGTGGTACATTTTTATAAGGATTATAATAAGAAAATGAACATCTGTTTATGAGATAACAGCTGGCAGCCTGGTGCTCCAGCCACGAAGTTCAAACACTTACTTAAATGCTGATATTACTGAAATGCTGAGATCCGGAGATTAGTTTCTCTAAGTGTCTGCTTACCAGGGTTCTTAAAGGTTTTTGGTGGAGTGCCATTTATTTTTGTTTGCTTAAATGTGAACCTACTTTATGTCAACGAGCTCTAGATAACACGCAGTTGTACAGCTTTGGAAAATATGTTTGTTTAGAATGTTTCTTTTAACTACTACTTTTTACAATTTTTCCGTGTTACTGATAAACATTTTATAGCTTACAACTTCAGCCCTATGACAAAACCCACGTCCACAAATGCAGTACGTACAGGGTCTTTTTAAAAGGGTGCATAAGTAGGCTGGTGTCTGTCCCAGCGCTGTGCTCGGGAGCTGTGGGAGAGGGAGAGCGAGCCAGTGTCTCGTTGCTGTGTTAATTAATGCTCGGTTCTCTCAAGTCATTCATCTCGCTCCATATTTATTCACACTCAAGCGAGAGGGCTTGGCGACTGTAGAAAGCATGATAAATGCACCTCTCGGCCCCCTCCTGGTGTGATTCATAGAGATTGCGTTAGGATCGAAAGCTGTGAGGCAGGGAGTGTACACGTTTACAGAGGTGTGCAAACGAGGGTCTCTGCTCCACGTGACTTGAAGTGAAGACCCTTCCAGAGGCTGGCAGAGGGTTGCATGGATCCCACTCCATTCATATAACCCACCTGATTTGTTCATGTACAGTAAGATACAGCTCTTCCCAAAAAACAGTGATTTTGCTTATGTACCCCAAAAACTAACTAGGTCTTATGGTTACATATGGTCGGTAATGTTTCTTTAAATCTTGAACAAAATGCTGAGTTTGAGAGAGCTGACAGAAAACTGTAACAGAAACATCTTGCAGTTTTCAGACACGGAACTGTGAGACAGCACCCCGTGCTTTATAAGCATCCTGACATGGCTTTCCCTTTGTTGCACATCCCTGTTTTTTCTAGAAGTTGTTTTGACTTTCTCGTTGTGAAGCGCTGCCCGCTGGACTGCAAGCTAAACCTCCCCTTGTCTCCCTGTGTTTCAGGGAGTTTGCCAAAGAGAGGGAGAGGGTTGAGAACAGGAGCGAGTTCCTGAAACTGCGGCGGCAGCAGCAGATCGAGAGGGAGCTCAACGGCTACCTGGAGTGGATCTGTAAAGCAGGTACGTCGCGCACAGGCACAAGAATGTCTCTGCAAACAGTTCTTAGTAATAGTAAACCATTCATGCATACCTCGCTTGATTGTTGATATTTGTGGAGATGGGACAAGAAAAAACTCTTCTATATTCTTAAGTCATGACCACTGATATTGTGCAGCAACATCATACATTTTATTTTCTTAAAAAACATTTGGATTAGAAGAAAACAAAACAAAAACACACGTAGCGTGCCTCCATCAGGTGGAGCTATACAACAATGCTCTCTAATATATATATACAGATCTTTTTTTGTTTCAGCAGTGCAGCGTTTGACTGGGGGTTGCTCTCTGTCTCGCTCCCCCTCCCTCCCTCCCTCCCTCCCTCCCTCCCTCTCTCCCTCAGTCAAGCTCTCGCTGTGCCCAGGTTTGATTTAACTGTTTCTTATTTCACCTAGAAGAAGTGATCCTGGCTGAGGATGAGACGGACCCGGATGATAGGATGCCCTTTGATGGTATTTATTTGATCTTTTACTGCGACGCAACTCCTTGAACAAACTCTGTGGAACTGAGTCAGTATCACCAAACCGTTTGAAGCACCAGTGTAATTGAGAATGTTGGTGTGTGAGGTCCTGAGCTAGACAGGCAGTGTGAATGTGTGTGTCTGAGTGTATTCGTGTGAGTGTGTGAGTGTGCGCATGAGGCTGTGGCTGTGGCACTGTGAGTGTGTGAGGTTTGAAGTCTTGGCTTTGCTGCAGGCTCTCGGAGGAGACCCACGATCAAGAAGAGTAAGACTGATCTGCTGAACCCCGAGGAGGGAGAGGATCACCTGGGGGACATTCCCTCTGTCGGTAAGACCCTGTGCCCAAACCAGGGGCCGTGCCCATGTTTCCTCAGTAATTGCCTCTAAGAAGCAGGTATCAAATAAATCTGTTCATTAACATTTTGATTCCAAAACAAGAAAAGCCGACCTTCCAACACCTTTACAATCGATCGCTTAAAAATACAAATTCGTTTTTGGTTAGTTTGATCACGGCAGGTTCTATATTAATTAACACTGTCACACTGTTATCGATTGATGACTCGATAATTGTGCAAAAGGAGGGAAGTAATTTACAAGTTTTATGCCATTTAATTAATACCGAACAACTTCAAATTTCTCGGAAAATACGAGTATGGGCGCACCCCTACTGTAAGCTGCTTCTGTTCAATTTACTGATGCTTATTATTTAGCCAGTGTTGTAACATCACACATCAGATGCCTCAGTTCATCAGGTCGTTCTTTTTTATTATGGTTGAAGTGGACCGCTCGTTAAGTAAATGGGTTGTGTCAGCGACTGCCCATGAAGACAGTTGGCTAGGAATGTAAGAGGATACAATCTTTTAACTGACTGAAAGGACTGTGGGAAAGTGTTCTCCAGTGCGCTGTTTCTATATCACTGATTGGAAACTGAAATTCTCACACCAAGAGGTTTTCATGCAGGTTGGTATATAAAGGATATAAATGACAAATATCGAGGTGTTCTAATGCATTTGCACACGACTGTACTTTCATATTGCATGTCTCTTAAACATGGAGGAATGGAGGGGCATTTTCAACACAAGCTAATAAAGGGAAGCGGCGCAGCTAGACTGTGATGTTTTCTAACTTTGAATCTTTCTTCCTCTCTTCTCCCCATGGTGCCAGGCTCTCCGTTTGCCCGGGCCAGTATTAAAAGTGTCAAGCTAGAGGGCTCCACCCCGTTCAACAAGAAGGAGCGACGGCTGAGGTTCTTTGTTCGCCGCGTGGTCAAAACTCAGGCCTTTTACTGGACTGTGCTGAGTCTGGTCGGCCTCAACACTATGTGTGTAGCCATCGTGCATTACAACCAGCCAGACCTGCTCTCAGATTTCCTGTGTGAGTGTCAGCAACACCCTTGACCCTAACCCTTAAACCCCAGTTCGAGGGCCGCTACTCTACACCATTCTCCCGCCCCTCCCTTCTCCGCCGGGTTTCGCTCATTGCACTGTGTCTTTAAGAGACAGTGTTTCGGATAAGAGGCTCTTGGTGTAAGTGGGGTGGGTGTCACTGATGCATGCTGAAAGTCAGGGTGAGAAGCTCTTTTAACTGTGGGATCCTGCAGTTGTATGTTCAATACAAGGGTTATAGTAAAGAGCTTGTTAAAGTAAGTCACGGGTCAGTGTTATCTGTACTAATCAACACACCTGTGCATAGCTAATTGCATATTGTGTGTGTATAGATAGATAGATAGATAGATAGATAGATAGATAGATAGATAGATAGACATACAGATAGATATTAACTAGTCATATTAACTAGCTTTGCCAGCCCAACCCCCATCATTTGAAACATGTTTAAATACTCCCTGCCCATTACCCATCCACAGAAATGTCAATGAATGAAAGGAGTTTGAGAGACTTGTCTTTTCTCTGTTTCAGACTTTGCAGAATTTATTTTCTTAGGACTCTTTATGTCCGAAATGTTTATAAAAATGTACGGACTGGGGACCAGGCCTTACTTTCACTCCTCTTTCAACTGCTTCGACTGTGCAGTAAGTATTGTGGAGCCTTTTCATCACACCTCTTTACTTTTGCTTTATTCTTAGGGCAGGGGTTCATCTGTAAACAAACAGGAAGAGTGACCGCATCTTTGTTTCTAGACCTACTTGATTCTAGACTGACCTTGATTTACAGGAGCTCCTTTATATCTGCTTGTTGTTGGTGTCGGTAGCTGCATGCCCACCTTTGCCTAGCCGTGTTTTATTAACATGATCTTCAGGTCTGAACAATACCAGCGGCGGATCGACTAATCTGATGAACAGGAGCCACGACACTGTTGTTGTTAAGAGCGCACATATTTGGGCATTTCACCATTTGGGATGTATAAAAAAAGTAATTTTCTTACTCATAGATTTTGCATCCTAGAATATTTCATTACAGTACTTTGGTCATTCAATTCATGGAACAGGAAAGCGTTTGTTTTTTTTGTACATGTTGTTTTTATATCATTCTCGCCTGTCAGTCAGACAAAAAGCTCCCTCACACCCTACTATAAAGATTGGTCCAGGGCAGGGTTGAGGCATGGAGACTGAACTGCTCCCTCCCTCACCCGCTAAGAGAAGGGATGCGCCCTCCACAGTCCAGGGCAGGCTTGAGGCATGGAGACTGAACTGGTCCCTCCCTCACCCTCTAAGAGAAGGGATGCTCCCTCCACAGTCCAGGGCAGGCTTGAGGCATGGAGACTGAACTGGTCCCTCCCTCACCTGCTAAGAGAAGGGATGCTCCCTCCACAGTCCAGGGCAGGCTTGAGGCATGGAGACTGAACTGCTCCCTCCCTCACCCGCTAAGAGAAGGGATGCTCCCTCCACAGTCCAGGGCAGGCTTGAGGCATGGAGACTGAATTGCTCCCTCCCTCACCCGCTAAGATAGGCAGGCTTGATGCCCACTTGCCGCTCACATTGCCTCTGCTTGTGCTCTCCATAATCTAGTGCCTTTTATGAGCAATGAAATGTATGTAAAAAGCAGCCTTTTCTGTGCTCTCTCTCAGGTTATAATAGGCAGTATTTTTGAAGTTATGTGGGCAGTAGTGCAGCCCGGAACCTCCTTCGGAATCAGTGTTTTACGAGCTCTCAGGTTATTGAGGATTTTCAAAGTTACAAAGTAAGTATTTTATTGTTTTAGTTTTCTACTCCACTATAACCAGTTTATAATCAAGATGGTTTCTGATGTACAGTACAATACAATCCAGTAAAGTGAGGGTATATTCAACAGTGCTGGATATAAATACTCATAAATACTGTAGTTGTTTAAAACAAGCATCTCGAACTGCGCATGCAAATCTGCATATTTTGTATTTAAAAATATGTCAAACTAGGCAGGTCGCTGTTTTGCTGGCAGTGCTAATTATACATCCCGCCATGCACTGCAGAGCAGCTATATAACCCTCAGATCATTTATTTATTACCTGCTGTGGGTAAAAGGAGTTTTCTTCAGTTTTCCTTGTTGCTAGTATAAGGATAGAGTGTTTTGCAATGTAAGGATAATGTCTCTGAATACAAGTATGACATAATGTGTTCTGAGTAGGAGCCACTGCTAGTGAGCTGATGGCACTTGTGGATGCTGTGCTTTCAGGTACTGGGCGTCTCTGCGTAACCTGGTAGTGTCTCTGCTCAGCTCCATGAAGTCCATCATCAGTCTGCTCTTCCTGCTCTTCCTCTTCATTGTGGTCTTCGCTCTGCTGGGCATGCAGCTCTTTGGGGGCCAGTGAGTCGACACAGCACAGCAGAGTACAGCACAGCACAACACAGCACAGCACAGTACAGCCACAGCACAGCACAGAGGCACAGCACAGCACAGAGGCACAGCTCAGCACAGCGACACAGCACAGCACAGAGACACAGCTCAGCACAGAGACACAGCTCAGCACAGAGGCACAGCACAGAAACACAGCTCAGCACAGAGGCACAGCACAGAGACACAGCACAGCACAGAGGCACAGCACAGAGACACAGCTCAGCACAGAGACACAGCTCAGCACAGAGACACAGCACAGAAACACAGCTCAGCACAGAGGCACAGCACAGCACAGCACATCACAGCACAGCATAGAGACACAGCACAGCACAGAGACACAGCACAGCACAGAGACACAGCACAGCGACACAGCACAGCACAGAGACACAGCTCAGAACAGAGACACAGCTCAGCACAGAGGCACAGCACAGAAACACAGCTCAGCACAGAGGCACAGCACAGAGACACAGCACAGCACAGAGGCACAGCACATCACTGCACAGCACAGCATAGAGACACAGCACAGAACAGAGACACAGCACAGCACAGAGACACAGCACAGCACAGAGACACAGCACAGTGCAACACAACACAGCACAGCAACTCAAGGGAGAAACTCAAGGGAGCTGGTTGTGGATTTTAGTTGCAGTTTAATAATGTTCTTACTGGCACTCTCTATCTGTGAATCAGGTTTAATTTCGATAGCGGCACACCATCCACCAACTTCGACACCTTCCCTGCAGCAATAATGACTGTGTTCCAGGTGAGAAGTGTGTGTGTGTGTGTGTGTGTGTAACCATGCCTTTATTTTATAATAAGTTTGTGTTCACAAATGAGAGGTGGGGGTTGCCTGTGTACATTTCCATAATCGGACTCCCCTGTAGAGTGGTAAAAACTGCAGGAACCCCCTCCCTCATCCCATATCAAATGAAAACCATTCTGGCTTCCACTCTTCACAGCAGCTCAAATGAGCATGTGTTGCAATGGCTGTTCGTAGGACTCTTTGTGTACAATTCAAATGGGAAACAACAACAGTTGAGCTCATATGCTGGGCTCTGTGTTCCCACGCCTTCTTATGCAATGAACTGGAACTCTTACTGTGCCTGCAGGTCCTGACGGGAGAGGACTGGAACATGGTGATGTACGACGGGATCGAGTCTCAGGGAGGAGTCAACAAGGGCATGGTCTTCTCCATCTACTTCATCGTGCTCACTCTCTTCGGGAACTGTATCCTGAATCAAACTGCAACAAGCACAGGCAAAGCATTGTGACTAGCACGCAGCACAGGTGGCAATACAGCTGGGATGTTACTAGTTTAAGATATGCCTGTCAAAAACAGAGGTCAGCCTTAGCGTTCACCCGGATAGAAGCTTCCCACAGTCAAAGCATAGCAAAGTGTAACAAAGCATGGTAAAGCCTAGGCAAGCATTGTAAACAATAGCGAGGTATGCTAAAACATGCAAACAGCCATGGGAAAAGCATGGTGGTAAAACCACCGTGGTAAAGTTGTATAAGGCGATGCAGCAGGATGCGTGCAGTGTGAGGTTATATACTCTGCTCCATGTACATACTGGACATGCTGTGCGTATCCTCTCGTGTTGTAGTGCATCAGTCCTGTAATGTAAAAGAGGAAACTTGGCTGGGAGGATTGGGTTTTTTCTGTTACTAGAATGAATGGTGTTCTCCTGTTCTGCACGTTTACCTTAACCTCATGAACAGACACCCTGCTCAACGTATTCTTGGCCATCGCTGTCGACAATCTGGCCAACGCACAGGAGCTAACCAAGGTAAGGGGCTGACTGATCTACCAGGGAATACACAGGGAGGAAGCTTTCGAAACCCTAACCCTAACACCTAACATACACACATTGAGATGAGTTACTCAAGATGCTGGGAAACTCTCCCCACTTGTAGATTTGTAAGTCTTTGCTCTCATCATCCCCACTGCTTGACTATAACCATCAAACCCACCCTGGGTTCCCAGATCTTCACTAGAGGAACTCAAGCTGCTTCATCATTCTGCTAACCGTGTCAGTAATCCCTGATCTTTTTCAGGATGAGCAGGAGGAAGAGGAGGCCACTAGCAAGAAAAATGCGCTTCAGAAAGCCAAGGAGGTGGCGGAAGTGAGTCCTCTGTCTGCAGCCAACCTCTCCATCGCAGCGTAAGTGTTGCATGAGCCCAGGGAACCAGCATGGCTCTGCTTCAAACACCCCCTGAGCTCCATACCAATCACAGTGCTGCTTGCTTACCCCTTTCCCTGGGCATGGTTTAATTACCCCCTTCATCGGAATCGAGTAACATAATAAAAGTGCATGGGAAAGGCCATGTCGGAATGTGCTTACAAGTTTAATTGTTATGATTATTGAAATAACCTAATTTGAATCAAGCTGATTTTAATTTAAAAACATGTCATTTTTGTGTCTATCTGTAAAATAGAATGTTCTCTTATGACTGTGCTTATACAGTGGAGTCTAAAAAGTAGTAGACGGTCCCTACTGTCTGTAAGAAGCCGTCACTAGGGAGTTGCAGTCATTATTTTGCATTTCATTAAGCAACAGTTAAAGCTATCTGCCTTACACTGTTGCATTCTCACGGCTGCACGCGATTCTTCCCATTACAAAGAACACAGCCTTGGCGCCATCACTCTGTGTTAATTTCTCTCGAACGACAGCCTTAGGGGTGTGAATACTGAACCCCTTAATCTGGGGATGAAAGCTGACCCCTGAGCGAGCGACTGACCCCATAACCTGGGGATGAACCCTGACCCTTGAGCAAGCAACTGACCTCGTTACCCTGGGATGAACCCTGATCCCTGAGCGAGTGACTGACCCTGTAACCTGGTGGTGAACCCTGAGCGAAGGACTGACCCTGTAACCTGGGGGTGAACCCTGACCCCTGAGCAAGCGACTGACCCTGTAACCTGGGGATGAACCCTGATCCCTGAGCCCTGAGCAAGCGACTGACCCTGTAACCTGGGGGTGAATTCTAACCACAGTAGGTGCAAATGCTGCTGAACACTCAGTTTGTTTTCAGGATTCTCGAAAGGTAGTTTCAACAGCAGGGATTCCTCCTGCATTGGGGTGTGAGTTGTAAAGCCTGAACTGTCCCACAGTGTCCCAGTGTACATGGAGTCCTATGGTAACCCTTGCTGAGCGTCCCCTCCAAGCCCTGTTCCGAGCGGATAGTTATTCACAGGTAATACCGGGGCCAGCTGTACTAACAGAATCTGGTATCACTGGTGCCGGGTCACGCTGCAAAGCTGTTGTATTGTAACAGGTTACGGTTCCACTTATCTTCTGAAATTCAGGGTTCACCCTCGAGCTGCCTCAAGGGGAATCACCAGTCAAAAGTCCAGGCAATCATGTGCAGTATCTACAAAATAATATATAAACAACGGTGGCCAGCCCCTTTATAAATGTGGATGGGCTGTTGAAATACACACCGGAAAAAAAACATATATATTTATTTATTTCTTTTTTAATCTGTTTATGACTAAAGTATTGTATCCGATGTCTGGACTTACACAACTTATTTCCTCCTCAGAGTGACAGTAAACACTGAGGTCCTGCACGGTACAGAAAGCTTACTGGACCGGTATTTATTTATTTATTTATTGTTTATTTATTTATTTGTTTGTTTATTTGTTTATTTATTTAGGCTTTAAATTGAAAAGTTCCAGGTATGCTGGTAGTTGGTTAAAGTAGTTTCATTTCTATTTTTTATTTATAATTTTTAGATATAAAAAGATGTATTTAAAGTACTTGATGTTGGCATCGTTTTCTTTGAAGAGCGCCGTGTCAAATCATCTATTGTTTTGTTGGGGCCGATATTACATCCTTCCAGTTTACACTTCAGTGCGCTGAAATATACTGTGTTGATAGTCCAGTTTATTTGTGTTCAGGTTGATTCAGTTGTATGTTATAAATACAGCAGATATTCAAGGTCTGCTACAGCCAAGGGAGAACATTTATTTTTAAAAATGGGATCTGCATTGTGTTTTTATTCTACTGAAAACATTTTACAAGAGAGCTGATGTTTTCAACATGTGCTCGTAAGACATACAGTATACCTTTAAAACATGCATGCATGTGGATTGTTTTACAAGGCAATTTTATTAAGCTTTCAATTAATTGATAGAAGTTATTTCTTTGAGAATTTGACCAATTGAAAAAATCAGCTGAACACAGATCCCAACTCGTATTATTATTAGCATCATGTATATCTACAGTAAATATATGATATTTATTCTTATCATTAGTAGTAGTAGTAGTTGTAGTAGTATTTTACAACTACCAGCCTGCCCTTAATAGCTTGCTCTCTTCAAAAGATTTATTGCATTGCTGTTTTGTTTGTTTATTTGTGATTTATACATAATAGTATGTACAGTATACTATAGAAATAGTAATGACATCGCTGTGATTCTCACCGAAGAATTGTATACTGTAGCAGGAGTGAATTGTATTTTCTTTTCATCAAAAACAACATTGTTTTTTAATGTTAACTCATGAATCTGAATTCCTGAAATGAAGAAATTAAACTGTGCAGTAAATCAGTCGGGCTGTGCCTGCCCAGTGTGTGAGATGTCTGATGAATATATTAGAGCCCAGGATCAGAGCAGACCCTGTTAATACAATGTAATACAATACATCACAGCACCAGGATTGTAACGAGGATTCCTGCAGTACAACCAGACCCACAGCCACTGCTCTCCACAACATATCCACAAAAAACATCCAAAACTGCACAAACACCCCGTCATAAACTTGCATGTAAAACTTATGCTTGCCATTTCAACAACATCTTAACGACTGAAGATATTCTTTTAAGTGAAATTTTGATTAATTAATCAAGTTACAGTTCATGAAACTTTTTTTCTCAGCTGTTTTAGAGAGATAAGATTCAAGGTTAATTTTCATTTTTCAAAGCAAGGAGACAAATGTTTCCACTAGTCGAAATGTTTGAAGTTTAAACAGTACTACAGCAGGACCCTCTTTATTCACACAACATATTATACCAGCTGCCGAGGTCTCGCTCACATTTCCAGTCACACCCTTGCATACCTTCTGTGGACAAAACAAACAACAAAACAAAACAAAAAGAAACACGTAGAGCGTTTGCTGGAGCTGACAAAGTGCTTGATGATCTGCAGTGTTTGCAGAGAAAAGAAATCCCAGAGAGAAGTGTTTTATCCAAACTGGGTAACACTTTACATTAAGTGTCTCTGATTACTGTGTATTTAGTTAGATGGTAGTTACTTAGTAATTGCAGGTGTACTTACACATCATTACAATGTCATTATGCACAGTTACAATGTATTTAATGTGGAAATCTTCTTGCACAATATATGTAAGTACACAATTGTATCAGAAAAGAGTTAGGGTTTGGGTTAGGGTTACACATTAAGTACATTATAACAATGCATAGCAAGTTCATAAGATTTATGAGCAGTGCTCCCCAGTGTGTGCCTGACCCAGAGCTGCTCTGTGCTCAAATGTGTACCTCCAACTCGTTGTGTGCCTGACCCACAGAGCTGCTCTGTGTACCTCTAACTCGTTGTGTGCCTGACACACAGAGCTGCTCTGTGTACATCTAACTCGTTGTGTGCCTGACCCACAGAGCTGCTCTGTGTACCTCTAACTCGTTGTGTGCCTGACACACAGAGCTGCTCTGTGTACATCTAGCTCGTTGTGTGCCTGACACACAGAGCTGCTCTGTGTACATCTAACTCGTTGTGTGCCTGACACACAGAGCTGCTCTGTGTACCTCTAACTCGTTGTGTGCCTGACACACAGAGCTGCTCTGTGTATATCTAGCTCGTTGTGTGCCTGACACACAGAGCTGCTCTGTGTACATCTAACTCGTTGTGTGCCTGACACACAGAGCTGCTCTGTGTACATCTAACTCGTTGTGTGCCTGACACACAGAGCTGCTCTGTGTACATCTAACTCGTTGTGCGCCTGACACACAGAGCTGCTCTGTGTACATCTAACTCGTTGCGTGCCTGACACACAGAGCTGCTCTGTGTACATCTAACTCGTTGTGCATGCTGCATGGGTGGCGTATCACTTTCTGTTTCACTCTTTCCTTGGTAAATAGGCTGAGTGACGAATGCTTCTTTTTTATTTCCTTTTCTGATTTGGATGTCATTTCCGTGATGTGCACCAGTCATACTGTTTACTCACTCTCCTGTGCCTGTAGTTGAATTTGTATTTATTTGTATCTTTTATTTAACAGTGTAGTTGCTTTTAAATGTTGTGCGCTCCTATCATTATGGAATGGCTATGCTTCTATGAGCACACTGTATTAGCCAGCTGCTTGTTTTAATAGCAGGTAACCTCTTTCTGGTTTCATCCTAGACTCAGGATTGTTTAATTAACCAAAAGCAAATTTACCTCAGCAGTATTGCAAGTAACATCGTTTTTGACGGAGTGCATTTGAAGTAACCGTGCCAGTTGTTAATGCAGGTGTCCTGTTAATAATCTTTCCAGGTGTCTTACATCACAGCAAAACACATAAATCAGACCCCAGTGATACTGAAAGCAATTGTACTGTCACAGATTAAGTCCTCCTCTTGCAAACCATTTTGCTGCATTAAAACTTCCACGAGTAGGATTCAGGAATGGAAATAAGATTCCTGTTGCATGGCAGTTTCAATGCAATCATACACTGTGTTCAGTTCAATTCAGTTCGGAGTACACTACTCCTGCTTGAACATTGTTTTAAATAAATAAGTGTGTGTGTGTGTTTGGGGGAGGCACATGCCCCCTCGTGACCCCCCAGTGCAACTCGTGTTCATGATAACAATTACAAACCTCCTCTACCATGACACAGACCTGCCATCTCGTCTAGTGACTCAAATTAAATATACTGACCAAAATGTGAATGTCTGAATGGGTAGGAAGTATATTATTGCTGCTTCTTAATGCTGGTGCTCGTTTCAGTTTTTGTGTGAAACAGACTAAGCAATGAGCTTATCATGCATTCCGTTTGATGTCAGTAACCGAGTGTAATTTAAACTAAACCGAGGTTTAGTTTAAACCCGAATGCTTCCCATATAAATGGTAAGTTTCCCATCAAATCAATGTTATAATTTATTATAGACTGCTCAGGGTCGGAGCGCCCGTTTGGCTTCTGTATTCCACGATGCATCACAGAGAAATCCTGTTCACTATGTTACATTTAAACATCCGCTGTGAGACGTATAAACCGTGTGACTTTGCAAGTTAATGTGTCCAACTGACTTCCTTTGAGCGCTGCGTCACTCGATTTCAGCATACGATAATTTACACTTAGTTCATTCATGGTTGGGTAATGTAGACTTTAAATTGTAGCTGTGCTTTGCTTTACTGTGCTAGGGCCCCTCACTAATTCTCTTTTCAATATTTCCCAAGCGAAATAACAGGGTACAGTACTGTATATACATAAAAGACATAGGAAAGTCAACTAAATGTACCAACTTATTAGAAATCATCTTTATTTGAAAAGATGAGCAGGACATACACGTACTGTTAATCAGTTTGTTTTGCTTTGAAAAAATGGTAAGTATCTCAGGGATGGCAATAAGACTCCTATTGCATAGCAGTTTCCCCCATTCCATGTTTAAATACCAGCTTGATCAGCCACAGTGTGTACAGGTAACAAGCTCAGGTGTGTCTCATTAAACTCCAGGAATGGATCAAGCTGCAATGCAATGGCAGTCTTAATACCAGCCCTGTATCTGTCACAATTCTTTGTCGGTAGGTTGATCCTGTGCACTCATGGAACAAGAACATGTACTGAAATCTTCAGAATTCTTTAGGTTTTGATTGTGTGAAGATTTTTTTAATTACAGTTTACGTTTAGCGTTGTTCATTTGTAGATGCTGAGTGTAGGGTTGCCACCTGTCCCTGTTATCCCTGGATTGTTCCGGTTTAGAGGAAGGTGTCCCAGGAATTCAATATGTCTTCCTGGGACACTAAAAGATCATGTTTGTTTAATCTTATCCTGGTCTTTAATCTTATACTTCTACATCCATGCAGATTAATACTACAGCAACACCTCAATGCCAGGACCGTAAATTCAGCACAAGTTAGATAAAGGATACAATATAACTGCAATAGACACACCAGTATGAATTGGTTGTCAATACTACAGTAGTAATATTATCAGTGTTTCCTATTGGATGACTGTAGGATTTCTAGAGAGGGTTTACACTTTTAGCAGCCCCCCTTCCGTTCAGATATCCTGGTTTTATGTACCTCAGAGGTGGCAGCCCTAGCTGAGCGTCACGTTAAGAGCGTGGCAGCCACTGATGCCCTCTCTCTCTCTCTCTCTCTCTCTGCCGTCCATGCAGGAAGGAGCAGCAGAAGAACATGAAGGGGGGAAAGTCGGTGTGGGAGCAGCGCACCAGCGAGATCCGCAAGCAGAACCTGATGGCCAGCAGGGAGGCGCTGTACAACGAGCTGGAACCCGAGGACCGCTGGAAGGTGAGCGCCCCGCCGCTGTACATGAAGCGGAGCTGCCCCGCCGTTACTGTGTTACCTAATGAACTGTATCATAAATTCATTCACATGTATACATACCAGGGATCGGCCCATAGGGCTTACTCTAATAGAGGACTCTTACACAAATAGAGGACTCTTACACTAATAGAGGACTCTTACACTAATAGAGGTCTCTTACACTAATAGAAGTCTCTTACACTAATAGAGGTCTCTTACACTAATAGAGGGCTCTTACACTAATAGAGGACTCTTACACTAATAGAGGTTTCTTACACTCTCACTATTTTATCTAGGCGCAGGTATCGTACTCACGGCACATCCGCCCTGACATGAAGACGCACCTGGACCGCCCCCTGGTGGTGGACCCACAGGAGAACCGCAACAACAACACCAACAAGACACGTCCGAGCGACCCTGCGGGAGAGCAGCGGCTGAGCCAGCAGCGCGCAGAGGAGTTCCTGAGGAAGCAGGCGCGCTACCACGAGCGGCCACAGGGGGGTGGTGGTGGCGGCGGGGGCAACCGGCCCTACGAGCGTGCAGACTCCAGCGAGACCAGGAGGGGCCAGCGCAGCAGCAGCAAGGAGCCCGACCCCAGCCAGCACGCAGACATGCACCGCGGACACAACCAGGACTGCATGGACCCCAGGGAGGGAGGGGGTGGGGGAGGAGAGCGCAACAGGGACCCCCACCGGCGCCACCAGCACAGGCAGCCTGGCCGCAGCAAGGAGGGGCGCAGCGTGTCCCCCCGCGGAGACGGGCTGAGCGAACACCGCCGGCCCAAGCCTCCTCACCGCTGGCCTGGGGAGGAGGAGGAGGGGACAGGGGGGGGAGGCAGGGGCTCCGGAGGGGGGGACAGGAGAGGGGGGAGGCACAGAGGAGGGGGAGAGGGAGGCGGAGGGAACAGGGGCATTAACCGGCAGGACACGGGAGACAGCGAGCAGCCTGACAGTGTGGACCGGAGGAGGAGGCATCGGCAAGCAGCCCAGTCCACCTACGAGACGGAGGGCAAGAGAGAGGGAGAGCGCAGGCACCGGCGCAGGAAGTGAGTTATTACAGCACACAGAATGCACAGCCCCCAACATCAGCCCCTTGGACTGCATGAAACACTGGTCATGAACAGATGAGCTTACCACTGAAGAGCAGCAGTTTAGTTCTGTACGGTCTCACATTGTGTTCATAGTTTCACTGGACTAGCATTAGGCAATAGTTGTAAAACACAGAAACTAAGTAGGCACATGTTTGGGCTAGTTAGTACACTGATCAAGGCTACTTAACTTCCACTCTTAGTTTTACTGTACCTTATGTTTTCAGATTATGCTGTTGTCAAAAAGTTAAAAGAAACAAACTGACAAACATTCTGGTCAGCTGCCTGCTTTTATGTAGATTTACCTTCAGATTTACTCAGCTGAGTTTCGCCCCTTTGGTTCATGCTTTTGTTATGTCTCGGTTAGATTACTGGAATGCTGTGTTTGCTGGCCTTCCCAATTCTAGATTACGTCAGTTCCAATTGGTTCAAAATGCTGCAGCCAGAGTGCTGACTCACACACATTACTCTGTGTCTTCAATCACTGCACTGGCTTCCTGTTATAAATAAGTTTGCTTATGTTTGAGCTGGATTGATTGGCCAATGGCTTTTTTTGTTTTAATTTAAAGCGCCCTGAGATGCTCCACATGAAGAGCGCTATATAACAGCAAGCTGTATTGTATTGTAACTGTATTGTATTGTAACTGTGTTGTGTCTCTGTGTCTGTCAGAGAGGGGCAGGGTAACGGTCCCTCCTCGGGTCCAAACCTGTCCACCACGCGGCCCATCCAGCAGGACCTGTCCCGGCAGGACAGCCAGCAGCACCCGGAGGACATCGACAACATGAAGAACAACAAGCTGGCCACGCAGCCCCCCAACTCCCGGAGCCTTGGCAACAACACCACCGCCGCGCCACAGAGCCCTGCCCGACTGGCAAACCACAGCAACCCCAACCCCAACCCCAACAACACCACCAACCCCAACCCTAACCCCAATGCGCCCAACAACGTGCTCAACCGCAAGGCACCAGGGGGCAACCCGCCAGGGGGCAACCCGCACAAGCCCCCCGAGAACAGCTTGATCCTCACCAACCCCAGCTCCACCCCCACCAACAACCCGGCCAAGACCAACAGCAAGAAGCCCGAGCACACCGCCGTGGACATCCCACCAGCCTTCCCCAAGGAGAACGCCACTCTGCAGGGTGAGACTCGCCCGCTGCACTGCTCTTCACTTCCTGGGCGTTTCAGCTTTAACATCTTTTATGTGGAAAAAAATAATTTTGTGGAATTTTTATAACCACTGCCATTAGAGTGCTGTTACTTTGAGACGACAGGACGACTACAGAGATGGAAACAAGACTCCGATTGCATAGCGGTTTCACCCAATCCAGATTTTACTACCAGCTTGATTAGCCGCCAGACCTGGGGTCAATTACAATTGTAATTGTGCAATTTGTAATTAGGTGCAATTGCAATGTAATTGTAATTGTAGTTGAACCTTAGCACACTTGGATAATTGTAATTATACCATATATGTATTTGTTCAATTACAGTTGAATTACACAAGCTTAATCATTCGCATTTCCATGTTGTGCTTTACACTGGGTGATTGTTATTCTCCCTCTGCTTTCTCAGTGAACAAGAACGCAAACACCGAGCCGCTGCCCAAGAAGGAGGAGGAGAAGAAGGAGGAGGAAGAGGAGTTTGAGAAGCAAGGGGGCGACGGGCCCAAACCAATGCCTCCCTACAGCTCCATGTTCATCCTCTCCACCACCAACCCGTAAGCAGCTCTCTGCCCAAACGGCTTTACTGGGATCACTGCAGTGCTCGTAATGTGTAGTGCTGGAATGCAGTGCTGGAGTGTGCTGAGTCCTGGGGTTCTGGGGTGCTGGGGTGCTTTGTGATGAATCCTGGGTTCAGGCTGACCCTCCTCTCTCCCCCAGGTTCCGCAGGCTGTGCCACTACATCGTCACGCTGCGCTACTTCGAGATGTGCATCCTGCTGGTGATCGCCATGAGCAGCATCGCGCTGGCCGCTGAGGACCCCGTGCAGCCAGACTCCCCCCGCAACATCGTGAGTCACACGCACACGCACACGCAGTGACCCGGCCCACCAATCAAACACACACAATGAAAACAAAACATACTGGAACTAAGGTGTGAACTACAGTAAGACTCCCATTGCATAGCAGTTTGAGGCATTCCTGGTTTTACTATCAGTTTAATAAGACACACATGAGCCTGTTACCTATACAGTATGGCCAATCAAGCTCTTAGTAAAACATGGAATGGGTGAAACTGCTATGCAATAGGAGACTTGTTTCCATCCCTGTACTATATAAAATCAGTGGATAAACTACAACATTATTTTACATCACATTCATTGAATAAATAATCAATGCATTTGTTAATTTAAAAAACAAAATCAAACATATAGGACAGCAGACAGTTTAAAGCCCTCTTGGGATACAAATGAAAACCCCCTATATAATACAAACAAGGTATTCAATTCACACTTCCTTTTGCCAGCTTGTTGAATGCAGATTTGCAAATTTGAAAGCGTTTGTTGTGCACATGAAATGAGGTGAATTTGAACAATGTCTATAGATGCTTGCGTCCTGGGTTGGTTGTGAATTGAGAATGAATTGATGACTGTTTTGTTTCAGGTTCTTCGGTACTTTGACTACGTGTTCACTGGCGTCTTCACATTCGAAATGTTAATCAAGGTGAGATGGGTGTCCAGTTCAATTCTTTATTATTATTCGGATGTGGATCTTAAACATTATGCTTCTACTAAGGATAAGGACCCATGACAAGTATACCTGCGCTGTGGCAGCTGAAGTATAGACTGTTGTAAAGCTGCTGTGAGAAACTCTTTGGTAACCCTTTAAAACAATGTCTGCAAATTCCTAATGAATTCCGGCCCAATCCCACAGCAGGAATAACACCTGAATATCTTCTGCACTTCCTCTGAGTTGTGAAGTCATTAATTGTGAATTCATGTGGGTTTAATTACCTGTATTAATTCTATGTTTCTTTGTAACAAATCATGTTGATCACATGTATAAGGCATTAAACCAGGGGATTGTGAGACGTGTTCATTCATGCATGAATAAGATATTCAGGTGTTATTCCTGCGGTATCCTGTGGGAATTCATTATGAATTTGAGGCCATGATTTTAAAGTGTTATCAACTCTTTTCATTCTGGGGGCTCTATTTCTGAGCAGTAGGGCTACTTCTTTGCAGGGTGGAATAGCCGAGATTAAAACAGTCGACTAGTTGATATTGTATCAGTGGCCATTTACGAAAACAAAGCACACAGGGGAGGTTGTAAGCGCTGTGGTACAGTGGTCTTGAGAAAAAGCAACGGATCAAAGAGAACGTTTCATGTGTTGGAAAGAGTGTAGTACAGTTTTACACACCGGCCGTCTCTCTGAGACAGACGAAGAGCGCGGCCCGTCTCTCTGAGACAGGCGAAGAGCGCGGCCCGTCTCTCTGAGACAGGCGAAGAGCGCGGCCCGTCTCTCTGAGACAGGCGAAGAGCGCGGCCCGTCTCTCTGAGACAGGCGAAGAGCGCGGCCCGTCTCTCTGAGACAGGCGAGGAGCGCGGCCCGTCTCTCTGAGACAGGCGAGGAGCGCGGCCCGTCTCTCTGAGACAGGCGAGGAGCGCGGCCCGTCTCTCTGAGACAGGCGAGGAGCACGGCCCGTCTCTCTGAGACAGGCGAGGAGCGCGGCCCGTCTCTCTGAGACAGGCGAGGAGCGCGGCCCGTCTCTCTGAGACAGGCGAGGAGCGCGGCCCGTCTCTCTGAGACAGGCGAGGAGCGCGGCCCGTCTCTCTGCACCTATGCCAACCATATTCTGTTGTAGCCCTACTCAGCACTCAATCCTGCAGTGCTTTTTCACACACTGTGTATTTCTGATCCCTGTTTTAGATGGTATATATATTCTGCTATCGATGACTGTATTCTGTTGTAGCCCTACTCAGCACTCAATCCTGCTGTGCTTTCTTTCTGCTCCTGTTTAGATGGTGGATCTGGGTCTGGTCCTGCACCAAGGCGCCTATTTTCGAGACCTCTGGAACATCCTGGATTTTATAGTGGTTAGTGGTGCCCTGGTGGCCTTCGCCTTCACGTAAGTGTTCCCCTGGGCCTGCTCTGCTCTGCCTGCCTTATACAGTAGAGTGTAAACAGTACTGTCGTGAACTGCCACAGTCCAGCGGCTCAGCCATGCTGTCACACCGAGACAGCGCTCAGATACTGACCCGCACCCTACAGAAACTACATCAAACATGTCATTATGATGCGAGATAGATCGATAGATAGATAGATAGATAGATAGATAGATAGATAGATAGATAGATAGATAGATAGATAGATAGATAGATAGACAGATAGATTAGGGGTGTGCTGATCCTCGTACTGCTGTACTGAGGCTGGAAACTGACAACAAATGGCAGCGCCCCAGGTGAGAGGAATATCAACACATTAATGAATGGATTTATTATTTAACACCTGCCAATAAATAGTTAAAGGCAATTACTAAATACTAGAATGCACACAGAGGCATCTGATTTGAACACAAAGGTGATTTAAGGCATCTTGAAAGTAAAAACAAAAAAAGCTAAGTTTGTGTATTGTGTGGTAACTGGCTAACTGAGACAAGGTGAGGTTCCATTGACATTGGCAGCAAGCGCCTGCCAAGTTAACAGTACAAACACAGCCCCCCCACCCCAAAAAAAAAGAATACAAATCTATTTTTACCAACCTTGTGAAAGTGTCCTTGTGCTCCTCTCTGTGGCAGCAAGGCTGACAGGACAGTGTGCCCGACTCCTGCTCTCCATGTCTCTGTGTTTGCTCTATCATCCTTCATGAATGCATTGTGTCCCAGTAGCAGTAGCGACTCTGTATGAATATAACTGTTCTGTCTCCTTCATTGTCAGGCCTGCATTAACAAAAAGAAAGAAAGATGTATTATAAGTAAACAGTTTACTAATGATCAAAACATTAAGCATGTACCCTTCATAAGGAGACCCTGTGGCTCACTAAAGCAGCTGCCAATACCATTCCACTCGCACCTGCATTCTGGTTTTAAAGTCCTGACTGCAGTGCTGTAAAGGGGGAGCACTGGAGAAACAGTCAGTGTTAGAAAACTAGCGAGGGCAGCTCGGTAGGTTAATGCCAGGATTCAGAAGTTTTTACTAGTTTTATAAAATTGCTGATGCGTTTTATTTTCATGTCACCAATCCAGCCTGTTAAAATGATATTTAATTTAACACTAAGGAGCTGCAGTGCTCCCTTGCTGAGACGCACCCCTCTATAAACCCCACCCACCGAGATTCCTACCCTGTACAGTGTCTGGTCCATTTGGACTCACCTCCCACTCTAAACCTGGGGTCTTAAAGGGGGAGCACTGCACCTCAGGGCAGACCTGGGGTCAATTATAATTACAGCAGCATTGTTTGCTGAAATTACAACTACTATTACAAAGGTATTTTACAATTAGCGTTTAAACTCTAAACCTATACCACCCCTAGTCCAGCTCCTCATTCACAAACCCACTGTGCCTGACCGCAACAACAGTACAGCTCCCACCAAACCAGGCACACCTTGTATTAGTATGCATGGGTTAAAAGAAGACTCAGGGATGCTAAAAATAAAGAAAGAATGCTAAATGATATTACATTTGTCAATCTGGTTATATATTTTCGTGAACTAGCCAGTATGACACAACAGCTCCTAGTTATTCGTAACACAAAAGTCAATGCTGTACTGTTGAAGCTAAAAGATAATGCTGTATCCCTCTCCTTTAAAAGAAAGGTCTGAATGCATTTTTACTGTACTGCTCTAAAAACACCCATTAAGCCCCATTAATCAGCATTATTAACATTATTGTATTATATTTACATCCTCCCTCTCATTGAAGGATCAGCGTGGTACAAAGAAAAGGACAAATAATGTGTATTCTCAGTGTCACACAACGGGCTACAAAATGTTCCCTGTAATGGCTGTGCAGTCTGTCCCATTGCAGCGTTACTGATCCAGTGTTTTATTACTGGTACCCCGGCTCTCAAGGCTGCCTTGTCTCTGAAGCCCCCCTCCCACCCCTCAGCACTGTGACACGGGGCTGTCAGACTGCACTGCATCTCAGTGTAAGCATCGGTTGGGGCAGCGCTTGGATCTTACATCAACCTTCTGGCCTCCCTGCATATGAAAGATACTACAGTACACTAGAATAATACCACCGCAATGTACAACAATTTCCAGAACCAGGACATTTTTACATCCGCTATTACCATTTAAGCATGTGACATATGTGTGTGTGTGTGTGTGTGTGTGTGTGTGTGTATATATATATATAATCAAAAATAAAAATGGTGGCACTACAAAGATAACATTAAAGAAGATGTTATATCTTTGCCTGTAAAACAATTATCTTTCAGTCTAGTGGAACTGTAGTATTGTTAACTTCATATGGGCCAGCAGTTGTCTTTTATTTATTTTTAATACTGTATTGAATTGATTTTGTTATTTCTGGTGTCTGATTACTGAGTGTCACAGACTGAAGGGGGAAGGGGGCTTGTGGGACAATCTGCCAATGCGCTGCGGTCATCATTGTGAATGAGGACAGGAAGTGATCTCTGTGCTGGGCTGCATAGGGACTTTACAGTTTAGAGCAGGTGGCTCTAAACTGTAAAGTCCCTAAGCAGCCTAGCACAGAGATAGGTGGATTTCTACAGCTTCGTTAATGAACCAGAAAGCAGGATTAGTGCACATAGGGGTCAAGTCTTGCCAACTGAAAGCAATAGTGGCTGTTTAAAGGTCATTCGTGGCGAACACAGGGGGATATTTAATAAAAGATAAGAATGTGTAAATCCAAGACACAAGTATATCCAGTTATTGTACTTTACATACCACCCAAGAATTTCCTATTTTACTTATTTTAAAGATTCAGAATTAGAAATGAAGAGAAACTGGAATCTCAGGCTGACAAATTCTTATCTTGTATTGGGTTGAGCCTCGCGTGTTATGCTGATGATATCGGCTGGTGGTTAGGATTGTGCACCAACCCTGCAGCCAGTCTCTATGAAGCGCAGGCCTCCACTGTCCCTTTTTCTCTCTCTCTCTCTCTCTCTCTCTCCATCTCTCTCCTCGTCTGGATGTGTTTCCTCGCTCTTCTCTCTCGCTCTCACTGACCTTCTCTTGTCTCTCTGCATTCCCGCCGTGGCCGTGTCCCAACAGGAGCAGCGCGCGGTAAAGTTTCTGTTCTTTCTCATCTCAATAACTGTCTCCAAACGATGCTGGCTTGTCACTGTTTTCTCTTTCTCTCTCTTCCTGTCTTTCTCTCTGATTTCCTGCTTCTTCTTCTTCTTCCAATAACAGACCATTTTAAGAAATAATTTGTTATCAATTGTTATGTTATTTGAAAATGTTTACCTGTTACTATAACTGGAATCATGTTGTCTACTTTTGGGGCTTGTTGTTAAATGACCCTATGTTAATCCTTTCCTCCTGTGGTGTGACCCCATTCTCTCAACCTGCACGTGGTATGATAATGCCAGTGTCTGAGAGAACAGGGTCACAGTTTGATAGGCGGACAGCTTGTTTAAAGGCAGGCATTGTCATGAATAACCTCTATTACATAATGCACTGATAATGGGTGAGACGCGATGGGCTGAACAGCTAATTGTGCTTCCCTGCTCGCGTTTCTGATTTCCCTGGCAGCTGCTGAGCTGCCAGCAGACAGTCAGGAGTCACCAGTGTAGCCGAGCCGGTGATGATATTAATCAAAGGAGGACTGCGGCTCAGAGGCCTCATTTCTTCAGTGTGTCACTGCTTCTTTTATAATTTGCGGATGTACAACAGCATGCTGCTCACAGGGGGCCTTGTGCACCTCACAGCTTTTACAAAAATACAGGATCTCTGAACTGAAGGGGGGCTGTTGAAAGTTTTAACCCTCTTTAGAAATCCAATTTCCAACAGGAAACATTGATAATATTACTACTATAGTATTGACAACCAATTCATATTCCGCGTCTATTGCAGTAATATTGTATTTACTAACATGCTCAATTTATGGTGCTGGCATTTAGTGTCCCGGGAAGGCATATTGAATTCTGAGGTGAGAACAGATCTTGGGCACTTTTTGGTTTTGTCGTTAAAGAGAGATGGATACAGGGCTTCAGGAGCTCTGCAGCAGACCTGACTCTGCAATGATTTCTGATGTGTTGTTCCTCCACTTTGCTTGCAGGGGGAGCAGTAAAGGAAAAGACATCAGCACCATCAAGTCTCTGCGAGTCCTCAGGGTGCTGAGACCTCTCAAGACCATCAAGCGATTGCCCAAGCTCAAGGTAAAGGGATTGCCCAAGCTCAAGGTAAAGCGATTGCCCAAGCTCAAGGTAAAGGGATTGCCCAAGCTCAAGGTAAAGGGATTGCACAAGCTCAAGGTAAAGGGATTGCCCAAGCTCAAGGTAAAGGGATTGCCCAAGCTCAAGGTAAAGGGATTGCACAAGCTCAAGGTAAAGGGATTGCACAAGCTCAAGGTAAAGCGATTGCCCAAGCTCAAGGTAAAGTGATGCAGCGTGCCTGGGTCTCTCTCTCTCTCTCTCTCTCTCTCAGGCAGTGCCTGACTGCCCCCGTCTCTCTCTCTCTCTGCCCAGGCGGTGTTTGACTGTGTGGTAAACTCCTTGAAGAATGTGCTCAATATCCTCATTGTCTACATGCTCTTCATGTTCATCTTCGCTGTGGTGGCGGTGCAGCTCTTCAAGGGACGCTTCTTCTTCTGCACCGACGAGTCCAAGGAGCTGGAGCGCGACTGCAGGTACGTTTTACACATTCCAAATGTATTTATTTAACCAGGATAGAACCCTTGAGATGTACATCTCATTTCAAGGGGGTCCTGGCAGGAGAAGGAGGCATCAAGAAATAGCACATTATAAAAATCAATGGCAAAAAAGACACAAAAAATTCAAACAGAACAAAAAACCCAGTTAAAACAATCATAAAAACATGTGAATGAAGTGTTCCCCGGTTTGTTTTGTCTGCAGAGGGGAGTACCTGGTGTACGAGCGACACAACGAGGTGAAGGCACAGAAGCGCGAGTGGAGGAAGTACGATTTTCACTACGACAACGTGCTGTGGGCTCTGCTGACCCTCTTCACTGTGTCCACAGGAGAGGGCTGGCCACAGTGAGTATCTCTCATAGACACAGCACGCCCACCAAGAGCAAATTCCTGAAGTCCGTTCTCTGTATCTTCTCTGCATTTTCTTCAATTTTAACTCTTAGTTAATTACTTTCATTTTTTATTTTATTAGGATGTTATTACAGTAAAATAAAGCATCTTTCTGGAACGCACTCAAGACATGAACTCAGTTCTAAAGTCTTATTAGCGGTAAAATGTTTGATTTGTGCACCTCCGTCTCTCCCCCTCCCCACACAGAGTTCTGAAGCACTCCGTCGATGCCACGTATGAGAACCAGGGCCCCAGCCCAGGGTATCGCATGGAGATGTCGATTTTCTACGTGGTCTATTTCGTGGTGTTCCCGTTCTTCTTTGTGAACATTTTCGTGGCCTTGATCATCATTACCTTCCAGGAACAGGGCGACAAGATGATGGAGGACTACAGTCTGGAGAAGAACGAGGTACAGAACCTACCCAGAACTGGCATCCATTAGAACTACAGTTACAATTACAATTATTGGAGAAGAACGAGGGACAGCCCTCTGCAACACACCCCTACCCAGACCTGGCGTTCATTAGAACTACAGTTACAATAACTTTTATTTTTTCAAACACCCCCAATGTTATATTCTGTATTCATTCCCAACGTCTGGAGTGAGTCTTATTGTGTGGATTAACCCAGAATGATTCGCTCAGTACAACAATGAGTCAGTTTAACACTAACACTTTATTCAACTTCAAAATCAGCATGCAATATGAAACAGGTATTCATGCACAGTCTTAATTCCTCTGGTCTAACAAAGGAGCCTTTTTATACCTGACCTGTGATGACATCATTCTTTAGCAATTCTTTCTTTTGTAACTGTTTTCCTGTATAGCTTGGGACCCTCTTGGCCCATCTAATAAACATCATGCATTTGACACACACACACACCCTGCTAATAAGATATATTACTACAAGAGATTAAAACGGAAGAGACACCAACAACCTCCGTATATCAAACCCAAATAAGGGATGTGTCCTTATCAGTAACTTTCCACAAGCTGGCCTTTACACTGAATTTAAGGAAATACCCAGACAAAGCATTGCAACATAGAAAATAGAAGAACATTACAAAAAACTATTTTTTCTTCCAACATATTTGAATCTGTGTTTCCCAGAGAGCTTGCATCGACTTTGCCATCAGTGCCAGGCCCCTGACGCGGCACATGCCTCAAAACAAGCAGAGCTTCCAGTACCGCATGTGGCAGTTCGTGGTGTCGCCGCCCTTTGAATACACCATCATGGCGATGATTGCGCTCAACACCATCGTGCTCATGATGAAGGTAAACCACTGACCCGCAGACACTGTTCAGGAATGGAAAGAAGGCTCCCATTGCAAAGCAGTTCAATCCATTCCTGGTTTTACTGTGACTTTAATAAGACACACGCCTGTGACTTACCTATACACTGTGGCTAATCAAGCTGGTAATAAAACCTGGAATGGGTGAAACTGCTATGCAATAGGGGTCTTATTTTAGTAGTCACATGCACCGTTAATAAAACTCATTCTATTTTCAAACAGTCTCATTGGAATGGCTTTGGTTCTGTTTTGGTGTGACTGACTGTGTCTCTCTCTCTCTCTCTCTCTCTCTCATGTCCAGTTCTACGGTGCGACAGACGCCTATGAGGCAGTGCTAAAGAACCTGAACATTGTGTTCACGGCACTCTTCTCAATGGAGTGCGTTCTCAAAATAATTGCCTTTGGAATTCTGGTGAGCACTTTCCATTATATTACACTCACCGCTGTTGAGTGGCTCACTGCTGGGAGTCTTATTTTGTGGATTAACCCAAGAATGGTTCGCTCAATACAATTAGTCAGTTTAATACTAATACTTTTTAGACTCACAGAACAATACAAAAAGGGCATAATTACCAATTTCAGAGACAACAGGGCATAGCAGTGGTCTCTTCTTCCTCTGGTCTAACAAAAGAGCTCTAAACAAGCCTTTTTATACCTAACCTGTGGTTACATCATTCTTCAGCAATTCATATCAACACAGAAAATATAGAAACATTACAAAACCAACATCTATATATATATCAGCAGTACTTGATACAAACATGCAATATTTTAATGAGAAACATCCATTGTGTTTTATGACATATTTTCTCTTCTTCTTCTCTACCCTACAGAACTATTTTCGAGACGCATGGAATATTTTTGATTTTGTCACAGTCATGGGCAGCGTAACTGATATCTTGGTGACGGAGCTAGGGGTAAGTGTGCTCTTGTGTTTTGTACTGCTGCATGTCGTAGGAAGGTCTAGGTTAAAGCGGGTAGGGGGTGGTGGTTCCCTGAGTTCTCCTGCGGCTACACCTCTCCACACAGGCGGTAGCAGCTTGTGAATTCCTCTGTCTATCAGACACGCTGCAGGGAGCCTTACTCAGGTTTAGTGCAAAATAGCAACCTTTCACAGGAACTATGAGTTCACCTTTTTGCTGACAACTTTGGTGGACAGACAAACCAATGAAGCCCCCAAAACTCACCAGCCAGCCACTGCCCGTTCCTGGTGAGAGAGGCGCAGCCGTGAAGAGAGTCAAAAACCAACTCTGGGGTTCAAATTCTAGCTCCCTGCCTGTCTCAGCACTGCAGACCTGCCTGTCTCCACAGGGGGGCCTGTGGGGCTGTGTGAGAGCTGCATGTTATAAGATTGTTGGAGACGCCCAGCTGTCTGAGGGCATGCCTCAAACAGGTTATCTAACCATTAGGTGGTTAGTGTCCTTGAAGAATGGGTTATAATCCCTCAGCGTTTATAGAGCAGAGGAAGATGGTGTAACTGGCATCCCTGTGTCTCAAACATCCACTCAGCATTCAAGAAGATTCAAGGCAGAGGGATCAATCCCCTGAGGAAAGGCATGTGATGGGTAGCCCCCCGTCCACACCCCAGAATTTCTTCTTGATATCACAGGGACCCCGCAATGGAAACTGATTGGGTACTAAGCTATAGAGCCAGTTAAGACAGTGAGGCAGACACAGGGATGAAGTTTCAATGTCCTCCTCTGCTCTGTAAAGCCTCCCTGGAGCAGTGAAGCCAGTCCAGGCAGCGATACCCTAAGACCCTGTGGGAGTCTGGGGGGCTGTCTGTCTGCTGTGCGCTCAGGCAGCACAGATACTGTATGAGGGGCACCAGCTGCCCAAGCACAAACATTATGTAACTGCAGAACAGAGCTGCTAGCTGCTAGTGCCTTTATAAAGTATTTAAATTGTAATACAGCCTTTAATAACCTTTGTCCCATCAGTGTCACAGCAGAGTATGATGTGTAACTGGTTAACTACGTGTGTGTGTGTGTGTGCGTGCGCATGTGTGTACGAGTGTGTCCGCAGGGACTCTCTCATGGTTTTTGCAGTGAAGCATGAAACATGTTCCTAAAAATCTTATATAAACGTCCCTTGTGGCCTGCAGTCTGTTGGCAAGAACTCAGACTTAACGCAGTACAAGGCGTCAATGCCTGACTGGAGATGTGCTTAACTTTACTGTTTAATAATGTGACACTTCAGAGGATGTATTCTGCCCCCCTCCCCCTAATATTTTACTGTTCTCGCTGCAGCAATCCCCCCCCCCCCCCCCCCCCGAGTATTGCAGCATCACTCATTATGTTACAGTCAACATGAATGACTTCACTCCCAACCAGTAAAGTTAACCATTCTCTTGCAATGGGCATTTATTATGTAATTCTGTACTGCATACTGTATACTAGTAGAATGATTTACCAGTATATGTTAGCAAGAAATCCTTTAGTTATATATAAACGTGTATTAAAATAAAGAAATGCTGTGTTACAGATGTAGATGTTCAGCTGTTTTAGTTTGAAAAAGTATAATGATTGTTCATTTCTTGTTTTATCTTTTTACATGCTTTCTTTAAACTGTGCTTTATTGGCGCAACGCCTACTGATAAATTCATCCAATCAAAATGCACTATGAAACTCATGTGTTCATCCATGACCTGGTCTGTGTGTCCATGCCAACTTATCTTTTAAACTGGTTGCAATTATAAACCATTCATCTACAACATCTACATGTAGAACCTGGTTGGTTTGTAATTCTTTGGAGCCTCTAATGCATCCATTAACTAAGAAAACTTCCCCGTGCATGAGCTTTCTTAAACTGGTCAGCCCTGCCTTCGAACCCTCTGCCTGCCTTTCAAACGCTTCTCCAACTTCTCTTCCCTTCAGCGTCAACCAGCGCCAGTGCAGGCAGTCAGGGCACTTTAACCCTTTGAAACAGTGCCACCAGCAGACCTGGGCCAATTATAATTACAGCAGCCTCGTTTGCTGAAATTGCACTTACAACTACAATGCTGTTTTGTTCAATTACAATTGCAGTTACAATTATGCTGGGGTCATTAAAAGCAGTTAAAAATCTGAGAATAATACGGGGTCCCTGAGTGGCTCACCTGGTAGAACTGCAGCCACGTGGTGTGCAGGGTGAGTCATACAGTGCAGGTTCACGTCCTGGCTGTGCTGGGGACTCCGAAGGGAGCGTCGCATTGGCTCAGGCGCTCCCATGGGTTAGGGAGGTCAAACCGGCAGGGACTGATTCTCCTCTTGCTCTGCAGCAAACTCTGCTGGCCAGTGAGCTCAGAGCGGACACCTGCAGGGCTGGCCTTTGTCCTCCAGAGGTCGGTAGCTCGCTGACATCCGCTCTCGAGTCCCTGGGTGAAAAAGGAAACTGGCTTGGTCATGGGATCAGGGGATGCCCACTGAATCTTCAATGCAATTACAATGACATTGTACTTGCAATGAATTACTAATTACGCAATTACAGTTGTGACTGACTCCAGGTCTGGCCACCAGCATTCTGTTTTCTAACTCATAATTAAATCCATGTTTCACGGTAGACTGGTTTTTATTTATACTGCACAGCCCCAAGCCTCAGGTTCAACCAGCAGCAGATAGGGTTAAAAGAGCTACACAGAATCACTGACATTCTTGGGAGGAGGATTCTATGAATGGGAAACCTGCTAGCTCCTCATTTGTGGAATTAACAAGTACGAACAAAGCTGGAATTCACTAGTCAGCAGGGGGACATTGTGACAGGATTAAGCAAGGGTTAGTAAATGGCAAAACAAATCACTGAGGAAATGGACCAGTGCATTAATTCCAGCTGCTTGTCTTTTCTGAGCATATCCAGGACAAGCGCACAGTAATAACCTCCTCTCCCCTCCACACAGACACACACTTATCAAGATATTAAAGTAAGGGACTGCGTTATTACTGTGTCCTCTAGCTCAGTGGATTTACCCATAAAACAAGAAATGTATAAATTAACATTTCATTTAAAAAATGTAATCCCGTTCCCATTCTAGTTCTCATAAACAGCAAGTATGCTGGGAATGTCCTTGACAGATACTGTCACACTACTTAATTGCCAAATAAAACTGCATCTATTGAAAAATAAAATACAAATAATTAGGGTTCGAGACATATATATATATATACCCTGTATTAAAAAAACAGTGAAATTAAATAACAAAACTTCTAAATCTTGGCTTTTTGATTTGAACTTTTTTTTTTTTTTACTGTGTATACATTTTTAGTATCATACAGTAAAACTGTGGGAGTGAAGTTAGAGTCAGGCTTTTTGTAAGGCTTCCTTTTTAAGCGTGTATTTCTTACAGTGGCCTGTGCATGCTTCTCTTAGTGCAGTATTGCCTCTGAAACTAGTTAGAAATGGAGTTTAAAATATCCACACCCTGACATGCAGGGACTGGGTTGACACCCCGCCCCCCACACTAAAGGAAAAAGGCTGCCAGCTGGGATACTCGAGCTCTCTTTTTAGCCCGTACGACCCGAGGAAACATACAATCAAACTGCATTGCTGCCTTCTCATGTGGCTTGCCGGTGTTTGAACAAATTACACCCGTGTTATACCTTAGAAATTCTGTCATGGCCCATCTCCATCCCACCACTCACATAGCGAGACCACAGACAGGAACTGAACTTCTCAAGGCCCTGTCATGAAAATAAAGACCTGCACAGGCTCAGCTGAGATTATACTGTCCCCTTGGCTTTTCTCCCAGACTCTGTGTTTTCAGATTCTGTGCCACCTCGCACTGTGATCAAGCCAGGCACCTGGTCACTGCTTGGATAAGTGTATGACTCAGTGCAGTGTATGACTCAGTAGGGGCCTCTCTCTCTCTCTCTCTCTCTCTCCTTTCATTCTGAAACCAGTCCAATTTGCACAAAGACACAAAAACTGCCTTCATTTTATTTTTAAACAACTTAAAGGCTGCCCCAGTTAGTCAACCATAAATGAATACATACATACATACATACATACATATACTATATAGCATAACTCATGCTTAAATGTAATAGACCAAGATGTTAAATGCTCTGCTGCAGCACACATTGAAACAGCAGTGGGTGGCATTGAGAAGGCCTGACATATGTTGGTTTATTGCACTGAAAACCCATCACACACACTGTGTACAAAATAATCCAGAACCCCCCTTGGCGTGTGGATATTTTGATTGCTATTTTGCCATACCGCTTCCTCTGTGCCTTCCTTCTGTGTGGAACAAGAAAAAAGCTGCATGCGTCTATTATTAGGGAGCGCATGTCCCTCCCCTCTCCCCTCTCCCAGTTCAGTGTGCTATTATTAATTCAGCTGCTGTGTCCCTGCTTCCTGGCTAGGGGGCTCATGCATGCTTAGTGGAGTCAATATGTTACGCTCCCTCCTCTAACACACGACAGTGTATTGACACTTTTTGGAGCTGGTTGGTGCAGCTGAAACTACCAGAGGATTAACAATAATTAAAATGAAGAAGAATGATCATAATAATAATGCTAATGATCATAAGAGTACATCAGTAAGCTCGTCAGTTAGAGCCCATACCTGTTCCTATTTTGTTGTCTTGTTGTATTGGAACAGAGTTAATGAACCTGTTACTAGTTAGTATCCCAGCAGCGCCTCAGTTGAAGCCAGCATCACTCATTGTGATGCTACTGCACGATTCTCCACTATGACGGTCAATCCTGATGAATGAGCTGCCATCGTGATGTTGGAGAGTGAGGTCACTCCTCAATGGGTAGAGATCATAAATGCACTTTATTACATATCCTAATTACATTCATAGCGCCCTAACATCCACGTTCAGAGGCGCTGTACAGGTTTTTAAAAGCAGGTGGTGCAGCTTGAGATGGGCTCAGAAACACAGCAAGTACACCAGCACCAAAAACTATACACAGTCCCCATAAAATATGGCTTCAACATCCTTTTTAAAAAAATAACAGAGCCCCCCTTCTAACTCCAAAACACCCTCCTGTGTGTGTGTCTGTCTGTGCAGAGAAACGGATGTTGAGTTGGTGATGCTGTCATATTTTAGAGCCGGGAGCGTGGCATGTACATGGAAACAGCTTCTCTCTGTATGCGCATCTTACATGTGTGAGCGGACTCCATATTATTGTGGCTTGCTTGTCTCAAAGATCAGTGCATTTGGTTGTTTAAAAAACCTTATAACGCTACTTTACCTGATTGGATGATGGTGGTTAGATATCTTTTTGGGAGCTTTTTCTAACTGTTATGTCTATTACTTGTTTATTTATTTATTTATTTATTTATTTGTTTGTTTGTTTTTATTATTATTATTATTTTACTTTTTAATTATTAAATCTGCCAGTCGGTGTCGGCTCGGTTACGCAGACTGACGGCTGTCTCTCTCTTTGTTATAACAACCCTGTCTTTTCAGAATAACTTTATCAACCTGAGCTTTCTGAGGCTCTTCCGAGCGGCTCGGCTCATCAAGTTGCTGCGTCAGGGCTACACCATCCGAATCCTGCTGTGGACCTTCGTTCAGTCCTTCAAGGTACCCTGCCACCCCTGTGTGCAGCCTCTTTCATGCAGGTCCACAACACAAACAGCGGGCCGCATTCTCACAGCTACTTACTACCAATCACCAATGCTGTTCTTATTGGTTCAGTCTACCAGTGCACTAACCAATGCTGTTTCTATTGGTTCAGTCTACCAGTGTATTAACCAATGCTGTTTCTATTGGTTCAGTCTACCAGTGCACTAACCAATGCTGTTTCTATTGGTTCAGTTTGTCAGTGTATTAACCAATGCTGGTTCTCTCCCCTCTCTAGGCCCTGCCCTATGTGTGTCTGCTAATCGCCATGCTGTTCTTCATTTATGCCATCATTGGCATGCAAGTAAGGCAATACTTCATCATTTATACAGTATAGTGGCAATCTCAGAGTAGAACAAAAGGTAACACTTTACATTAGGTCTTTAATTACTGTGCATTTACGTAGTAGTTACTTAGTCAATACACATAATTACAATGACAGTATGCATAGTTACAATGTACTTAATGTGGAAATCGTTTTCCACGATATAACCCCATCCCTTACCCTAACTCTAATCCTAACCCTAAACCCTGCCCGCCTGCCTGCCTGGGGTCACTCTGTGATTCTGTGTTCGTAGCTGTTTGGGAACATTGCCATCGACGAGCAGGAGGAGAGTGCCATCAACCAGCACAACAACTTCAGGACCTTCTTCCAAGCCTTGATGCTGCTCTTCAGGTCAGCGCTGTTCTCCCTTTTCAATACGCAGTGTGGCTCTGTACTGGACCTCCCATGTGAACTTTCTGTTTTGTTTTAACTCCAAAATGCGTTCAGCTGCTTTCTGCAACACCCTTAGACTCGAGGGGAAAAATAAGTGGAAATTTAACAAAGGTTGAAGAAAAGCCCAGGTGTTGACCCTTTTAGCCCTGGCCAGGTACAGAACAGCTAAATGCAGAGCAGAAGTTGCATATTGAACTTCAGCAATGCTTAACTGAACTCAGAGGACGTGCAAAGGATATGCTGGTGTTATTCCTGTGGTACTCAGCCGGAATTCATAATGAATTTGCGGTCATTATTTCAAAGTGTTCCCCTGATGTGTCCACGCAGGAGTGCCACGGGGGAGGCGTGGCATGACATCATGCTGGCCTGCCTGGGAGGGAAGGAGTGTGACGTGCGATCGGGGACGAAGGAGCCCGAGTGCGGGAGTGTGTTCGCGTACCTCTACTTCGTCTCCTTCATCTTCCTCTGCTCCTTCCTGGTAAGCAAGCCAGCCCCAAAAAACACATCAACCACTGTGTCCAATGCCATGTTTTTACTTTTCTATGCTTTTATTTTGTATTACTGTTATTTTCAGTTTTTGTCCTGTTTGATTTTTTATTTGATTTTTTGCTATTGATTTCATACATGTGTTATTTCGTGCCGCCTTCTCTTGCCAGGACCTCCTTAACACTGAGAAGTATATCTCAAGGGTTCTATCCTGGTTAAATAAATACATTTCAATTTGAATTCAGAAGCCACAGCACTGACACACAGCACCTCTGGTTACAGAACCTGTGTAAACTTGCTTTCTCTGTCTCTAGATGTTGAACCTGTTTGTGGCCGTCATCATGGACAACTTTGAGTACCTGACCAGGGACTCGTCCATCCTGGGGCCTCACCACCTGGACGAGTACGTGAGGATCTGGGCTGAGTACGACCCTGCCGCCTGGTAAGAGCCTGCCTTCGACAGCCCTCTGCAGCCTGGCAACCTGGCACACACATCAACACATACTGACACACTCAGACATGCTCAAACTCGGGTGTGCACAGACACATTCATAGACACACACACACACACACACACTGTAAACACACACAGACATACTCATACTCAGAATACACACATACCCTGGTGTAAGTGTCCCGGCCACACAAATATACACACATCTACCCAGACATGTTCACTCACAAACACACACATTTGCTCAGACATGCTCACGCACACATACACACATCTAACAGGGAAGTTCAGCAGCCAAACTGCCTCCCTCAAAAGAAGAAAGACACAAGAGGATTCTCCTCTAAGAAACCCTTTAGCCTTGCTGTTGAGGCTCCGGGACACTGGCAGTAGACACACACACACACACACACACACACAAAGCACAGCACAGTGCAGCACAGCACAGCAGGGAGTGAAGCTGTGCTCTCATCCTCCTGAGAAGAGAGAGACTTTCTGGCCGGGATCCCCATTGGAAATGAGACACACATCTCAAGAGTTCTATCCTCGTTAGATAAATACACCTGAAAATAATTTGGAGAGAATGAGCTCTGCAGTGTGTCTTCAGCGAGTTCCCAGGCAGCCCTGGCATCCTTCTGAACCAGCAGACCCTCTACACATGGGATGGAGTGGCCCCTCTTGGATTTCCTTCCTCTCTGGCCTCCCTGCTGTGACTCCCACCCTGTCTCCCTCATTATAGCCACTCGCTGACTCCTCAGGAACTGTCTCATGGTCTTGTCTCTCAAGACTGCTCCTGGAATCTGCATACTGCATATAAAAAAAACTTATTCTGACTATTGCACAGAATAATTTATCAGGTACCTGTATTCCAGGGTCCAAATGCATGTGCCCGTGTGTAGCCCTCAAGTCAGAACTGTAAGGGGCGTACAGGGGTGTGGTATTGCATGATGATGTATTACATTACATTACATTACATTAGACAGTGAGCTTGGGAGGGAGGGTGAAGCAGAGGACAGAATGGAGCCATATGTATATTAGATTATATTATATTATATCAGGGGCTTCTGTTTTTTGGGTTTTATTAATTTCATTTTTTCGCTATTAGCGAGTTATATGTAAATGGGGTTTTTTTCGGGGCTTTCGCTTTTTATATACTGTATGAAATTATTGTTTTTGGTTCCTTTAGTTTTTTTCTGTCACAATATGTATAGTAAGTCCTTATGGTCACGGGCATATTCTTCTGGGGGGTTTTGTGTGTTTAGGCATTTTTTTACATTTCGCCACAATTTGCAATTCTGTTTTAAATTCCACGAGCATGTAAATACTACCTGTATAGTACTGTAATGTAGCTTTGAATCGAGCTAGCACGAACATACTGTTTTAAATCTCGTAAGCGTGTTACAATCCTCCAGTAGAAATGTAGGAATTTGCTGCCACTCAGTAGTTGGGGTGGTTTTAAAGTATTCAGGTCGAATCAATACGAGATACAAGTCAGGAAGGAGGGACATTGCCCAGCTGCACTAGGAATGTTCTTTTTTTTTGCTATTTTATTTATTTTCTTCACAGGGAAAGGGGTCAAGTCAACGTGAATTGAGTCACCATTTCCAATGTTTTTCTGGTGTTCATTGGATATGCACTAATTTCATTTTTTTGTATCAGGTTTTTTTTTATCGTTTTTTTATTGATTAAAACCGAAAATCAGAAGCCCTAATTATATCACATCAAAGACAGTGTGGCTGCAGAGAATCTGGAGGGAGTGTAGAGGAGTGGAAACAATAGCAGATTCACATTCAATTATTTTATATCAGGGACAGTTTTAGAGCAGAGGAGACAAAGTGTTGTCAAAGTGTTTCTGTAACTTTTTTTTTTTCGATTCTCCTATCTCCTATTGTGTGTTCTTGTCTGCTCTAACTCCATGTGTTCTTCTTTCAGCGGGCGAATTCATTATAAGGATATGTACAGTTTATTGCGTGTAATCTCCCCCCCTCTCGGCTTAGGCAAGAAATGCCCTCATAGGGTGGCCTGCAAGGTTTGAATTCCACTAAAACCTTAAAAACCTGCTAGAGCATCGAACGGAATGAATGTTGCTTTATACTTATTTCGATTTTTGTAATGCATTCTTACTTAAACTAGAATGTGGAGGACAATGCAGTCACCTAAAGAAGCATGACGGAGTGCACTGATCTTAAAAAAAAAAAAAAAAAAAAAACCTCAGCCATCTCTGCTTGCTGTTTAGCCAAGGCTAGGCATAATGGGTATAGTAGCGTGCATTGTTCCTGGGGGACAGAAACTGCATTGACATTAACTGCCATCCTTACAACACAGGCAGGGGGGCTTTGTCTTCTCCAAAGCCCTCCTGTATTTCTATGCAACAGACACCTTTTGCATAGAATTATTATATATATCTTTTTTTTTAATACAAAACAACAACAAAAAATTATAATTAAAATATCAGTTTTCTATCTATCACTGACAAGCTCCAAAAATAACCTTGTTTTTGTATTATATTTTTTTCTATCTCCCATATGTTTTTTTTTTTTTGTTTGTTTATTGTTTTTATTCTTATTTTTCTGGGATCTTGCATCTTCCTTTTTTGGCTCACTAACGCTCCTGCAGTGGCCGCATCACTTACAGTGATATGTATGAGATGCTAAGACACATGTCGCCGCCCTTAGGCCTGGGGAAGAAATGCCCTGCACGGGTTGCTTATAAGGTAGACTGACCCTGACTGCAAACGCAGAGTTGTGTTCCTGTAGTGTTCCGTGTTTCACAGAGACATTCAGAGATCCATGGGAGGGCTTCTGGGGGTGGGGGGCCCATGCAATCCATAGGAGCAGGGAGGAGCTGAATGAAACCTGCTGTTTCTCTTAAGCACCTGGAACCCGTGCTGCTGAGGCAGGCAGGCAGGCAGACAGACAGACAGATAGCCCTGACATCTGAAGCCAACAGACTCTAACCCACACACTTATAAAAAAAACACCTGCATTGTTGCTGTGTGACCTTTCTAACAGTGGTGTATTATTATTGCATATGCCCAGTACAGAACAGTAAATCAGTAAGTACAGTACACCGCAGAGAGAGATGCTTTCAAAGCTGCCTTATCCCTCAGTCTCTTTCCTACCTGTGGATTGCATAGCCACAGGCTCTTCTTGTGTGATACGAACGCACTCATATATTTATTTCAATATACTTGTTAGCTTGATAGAAGACTGACCACTAGGATTATTGTTATTATTATTATTATTATTATAATTATTTTTATTGATAGATAGCAGTGCCTTAAAAAAAAAAAATACATTTTTTCCAAATTCTCCAGACCGTTCAAAACTGCTACTAACTTTTCCACCTCTGCCTTTTTTCTTTTCTGTCAATGCAGTTCTAACATGTTTTACGGTCCCTCTTCCTCTCTACATACTATACTGTGCCCAGTCTCCTCCCTGCATGCTCCACCTCTCACCTGATCACTGATCTCGCTCTCCCTCTTCTCCACTCCAACGTGCTTGCCTGCTTCATTGTTACGAGACCTTCACTATAGCTTCACCTGTGCAGGAGAAAAAATAAATAACACTCAGTTCACATGACAGGATTTATTTATTTTTGTTTTCGCACAGAATTTCTTACTTTATGACAAATACTTATAGGCCATTATCGAGTGTGCTGTAGTATCACTTAGAGCCGGTTTCAGGGGCGAGCAGCAAGTGCCCGGGGCCCCAGTAGGCTAAGTTTGGTCATATCTACAGAGTAGTGAAAAACATAAATTAAACACATTCATAATAGTACCGCATGTCACCTTAAAGTGACATAGTCTAGTTCCTGACACTCTTTAATTTTAATATAAAATGGTATAATAACCTTTTAACAGGTATGTGACAATAAATTAGGCCTACTGATCTTTTAGTTTGCATTCTGAATTTTTAAAGTGATTTGTTTATTTCTTATGTGGAAGTCATCCAATGTGCTGGTGGGAGGGGCCCACGTCTTAGCATCTGCCCGGGGCCCCTATGAGTCGACTGATTTTTTTTTTTTTAATGATAAATATTTGGTGCATTTTGATTTAGAAACCGGTTTCACAACACCAAGGGACTAAAACTGTATCTTGGAAACACCAATTATGTGTCAATCTCTTTTTCTGATTGTTTAAAAGAAGCTCTTTGTTGGTAATGGAGCAGTCACAGTACAAGTCATTATAGACCCATTCCTGATTCCATCTCTTTTGCAAAGAAAAAAACAGCTACAGGGTGACTGCAATGAATCGGATTAAAACAGTGCAAGTATCTCTCGTTTGTCTGTTGACTAAAGTGCCATATTTAAAGAGATATGTTGAATTAAAATGCTACTTGATTTTGAGAAATAACCTTAGTCCACACATTAATTTTTCACATACATATATATATATATATATATATATATATATATATATATATATAATATATTACACATATATATATATATATATATATATATATATATATATATATATATATATATATAAAAAAAGATTTAATAAAGAAAAAAGTATGAGAAACTGTTTTCTAAATATAGATCAGTAACTTTTTAGTTAACAATGTAAATGGAGACTTTGACAAAAAAAATAAAGAATTAAGCAATTTATTATTTATTTGGATTCATGAGTTATTGATAAATGTGTTAATCAATTAAAAATAAAAATGGATGAGTTGAATATAAACTGAAATGTATAACTGTTTAATACTTTCATGCATGGCGATAAAAAATACTGTCTTCTAGTCTTTATATGGGGACATATGGAAGACACAAATGCATGACAGCTTCATACAAGGATGCCATTTCTTCTCCATATAAAGCAATGGAAATAAAATGTAAAATATTTTCAAGGAAAAATATATTTCTTAAGAACTACTTTTTTTTCAATATTTCATGCATGAAAGGGTTAAATGTGGCACCTTTATTGTACAGTCCAAACCGGCAGATTGCCCTCCGTCACACACTGCTAACCTGACGCTACACTGAGGCACTGAGGCAGTGCACTTTCTCTGCAGTTAAACTCCAGCTGTGTCTCTCTATACTGGGTTCTGCCAGCCTCCCTCCTGAAGTGTCCTTCCCTAAATCGAGCCCTGCTTTCACATTGGGGCGCACCACGATGTGAATCTCACATTGATAACAAGGACAATTACAACGTTATTGTGCATAGTTACAATGTACTTAATGTGGAAGTCTTTGTGCACGATATAACCCCAATCCTAACTTTAACCCCAACCCTAAACCTTTTCTGATACAATTGTGTACTTGCATATATAGCGCAACAAGATTTACACACTAAGTACATTGTAACTATGCAGAATTATGTGCAAGTACACATGTATTTATTAAGTGAATACTGTATAAACACAGTAATTAGAGTCACTTAATGTAAAGTGTTACCAAATTACGAAGAAAAAAAAAGACCAATATACCGGTAAAACCCTGTGAAGTACAATCTTTGATTCTGGATAAAATGGGTTAAGGGAACTGTCCAGGGGACATTTATTTCTGCACACTCTCTATAAAAAAAAACAAGTATAATTTTGGTTTAACATTATTTTAATATAAAGCATAAAGAAACGGTACATGAGAATGCTGGCTTTTTGTTTCTTTTCAGTATGATTTCGTACAGTTATTTGCGTTTCCCAGGGCAGTTCCTTTTACGCAGCCTTTACCTGTATAGTGTGTTTTGTTTTTTCTTCTGCAAGCTGCCATCAACACCCTGTCAATTCCCATCCCAAAGCTATGACAACCATAGCTGGAGCGCTGTTACTCTCAAAGCAGCGCTGACTCGTTCAAAACCCCATTCTCTAACAGCGGCTTCAGACAGGATGCTGTTCTTTTTTTTTGGACACGATCAGCTGTGTGGTGGTAGATTTTCCTGTCTTCTTTTTAAATCTCCTTGTCTTTTTCTCCTCTCCCCCCTCTCTCTCTCTTTTCATGTCTTCGCTAACTCTCTCTTTTTTCTTCTTCCTGCTAATAACACCAAATCCCTTTTTTGATACAGTGATAAAATCCACTTTTATACCATCTCATAGCCTTCAGCTGAACGTAGCCTCTTAATGCACTACCCGTGCCCATCTCCCTATACCACGTGGCCAGACCAGATAGTGAATGCTGCTCTTAGCACCCTGTAGGATGCACCATTGCACTGAGAGCTCAGTTTCCCGGATAGCACTTTCTATAGCAGAGCTATGAATGAGTCTCTCATGTGTTATCCGTAGATGCTTTCTGTGTGCTGCTTGTCCTGTGGAGAGTGCCCTGGTCCTGCATGCCGCATGCCCGTCTCGCATGGTTGCCTGCCCGGCTCGTGACGTTCTGCATTGTGCAATAGCAACCCGGTTTGAGATGAAATGTCCGGTTCTGCTGTTTGTTTCTTTTTGATAAAGATAATGCATCCTTTTTTTGTGATGAGGTCTGTGCCTGATGTTTTTTTGGTTTGTTTGTTTTTTACTTGAATGTCAAAAGTTTAAAAATAAATAAATACAAAAAATAAATTAATAAAAAACAATGAATTACTACTCACTGTTTTTACTTTATTTTATTTTATTGTAAGAAAGAAAGATGAACCTTGCAGGATGAGCTCTGGAGCTCCATGCAGGCTGGGGGAGCTCCACTAGAACAAGCCTTACTGCCTGTATTATTATTATTATTATTATTATTATTATTATTATTATTATTATTATTATTATGATTGCAATTATCCAAAGGGATTTACAGAGACTAGGGGGTGAGCAATGCATCAACAACTGCTGCTGCAGTCACTTCCAATAGGACCTCGTTTGTTTCACGTCTCATCCGAAGGACGGAGCACAAGGAGGTTAAGTGACTTGCTCAGGGTCACACATAGAGAGTCAGTGGCTGGGATTGAAACAGGAATCTCCTGGTAACATGCCCTTTTCGTTAACCACTGGACCACCAAGCCTCAAGGATCATTAACCCAGTTTCACTGTTTACAAGGATCATTAACCCAGTTACACTGTTTACAAGCAGGGCAGACGAGCCTTCAGGCAAGCCTTTAAAATAATCCCGTACATATGGGGTCCCTGAGGGTTTCCCTTGGTAAAAGCACATGGGATCGAAGGACGACCACTGAACCTTCAGTTCTCCTGAGCTTTGTGGGGAATTGCTGCAGTGAGGGGAAAAATAATAATTGGACATATTGAACTGTGGAGAAAATCAGGGTAAAATAATTGGGCACTCTACATTAAAAATAAAAAAAGAAATGTGGTAAATGAAGACAGGCAGTAGAAACTTGTGCTGCTCCAGAGCTCTCTGTCCTGCTGCTCTGGTCCGATCTCACCCGCTCTGTCCCGCTCTCTACAGAGGTTGCTCAGAATGGATCTGCCTGTCGCAGATGACAACACAGTCCATTTCAACTCCACCCTGATGGCCTTGATCAGGACAGCGCTCGACATCAAAATAGCTAAGGGTGGGTATGCCTGGAGCCCCGACCACTGGAGATACTTTCCTTTAATCACAATCATGCAGTGTTTTTTTTGTTTTTTTTTACAATTTGAATTGATTTTACATATTTAGGAAAATATATGTGAATGTGTTATAAATGTGACTGTGTTTAAAAGTGTGTTTGAACTGTATCTGTGCCCGTGTACAAATGAGTGAGTTTGTGAAACAAACAGGAGGGGCAGACAAACACCAGATGGACGCGGAGCTGCGGAAGGAGATGATGGCAATCTGGCCGAACCTGTCTCAGAAGACACTGGACCTGCTGGTCACTCCGCACAAGGGTAAGTTAAACACAGCCTCATTCCATCATCATAGGAACTGGATAAAAAAGGCTCCTTTTATCATAATAACAATCACGCTAAATGCAGATTCATTCAATAATAATAATTATGTTAAATACACTCATTTCATTATAATAAGTAGTATTATTTTAAATACAGGTTCATTTTATTTTAATAATTATTATTATTATTTTAAATACAGGTTCATTTTAGCAATCATAGTAATTAGTCGTTTTCTGTGTATCATATTACTTTAACTGATGTTTTTGGTTGTAACCTTTCTCAGAATTTAAACAATATAATACTAGTACATTACGAAATCTGAAAACGAGTTTCATGAATAGGGCTGATGATCGTGATCTTTCTTTCCATGATATATCATTGCGTAATTGAGGTGAGCATCGTTTGTATTGTCATACCGATCTAATTGTATCAGCTAACTTGTCTCTCTTTATAGCAACTAGTGACTTGACGGTTGGGAAGATCTACGCGGCGATGATGATCATGGAGTATTACCGGCAGAGCAAAGCCAAAAAGCTTCAGGCTCTCCGGGAGGAGCAGGTACTGCCATAGTGAAGCACATTCTGCAATCGCAAACTAACTCTGCATTCAGCAAAAAACTACTGTGGCTGCAGCAAAGACTCCCCTGCCAGCAAAGCAAAAACCAAACGAAACAAACCAACAGCAAACGTAAACCCGTGGCCCGGTGCATGGACCCCGAATCCTAACAACAACTACTGCATGCCCGTTTGAGAGGTTTAGGGTTAGTAGCTCCTGTGTTTTTACAGATCAGAGGTTAGGAAACTACCAAGATCCCTTGAAATGAGATGTACATCTCAAGGGTTCTATCCTGGTTAAATTAATCCATTGGAGAATTTGAATTTGACACCATTAAGCAACTGGAGTCAATACTGCCATGCAGGGCTCTGTTCACGCAGCTCCAGCTCATGTGCATGTTCCATAAAATCCGGTCTGACGTTAACGAGACTCTTCTGGACTAACAAAGGCTTCTTTAGGAATATTCTGGGGCAGTTTCATGATCTCAACTCTTATTTTATTCATACAGACGTTCTTGAAATAGCGCCGTCTGAATTAAAGCATTGTGAGCAGGGCCTGCTCTGCATTCTCACAGGATAATGAACTCCTGTCATGCCAGAAACGTTTTTTTCTCCCCGACTCGATTTGTCTGTTCTACAGTTCTATAGTTAAATAATCCTCCCTGATTTAGCCCATAAGCTCATCATCTCAACAGCAGGGCCCACGGATCATAATGTTAAACTAAGGAAACCTCTGTATTGTGAGGAGCTTATTAAATATCCAATGGTACTACAGTATTAGTTAAAAGTGAAAACAAACATGAGGGTCAGCAAGGCTGTGATGTGTCTAGCAATGTTGCAAACTTACTAGCAACCCCCAAAAACTAGTGTGACAGCCAGGCTGTTTCCAGTCAGCAACAACCCAAGCTTTGAAGTTCAAGCCAAAATGATTACGAATCGTAACTCGTGCTTTATTTAAAGACTGTTTAACTTTTAGAGTTTTCGTAGGATGTTTTTGAAAGACAAGAATAAACTCCAGCCCTCTTTGTTAGTACCAAATCTTTTTTTTTTGTATCAAAAACCGTGTTTAAATGAAGCAATAAATCTTGACATCTCTTTTCCACTGCCACACACATAGCAATGGGCTCCAGGCAGTATATTTCCACTGGGAGTACCAGAGCCCTGCAGCATTCTGTACATATGAATCTGAGCAAAAGGTGATGGGACGATGGAGGTTTGCAATAACGCACACAGGTAGCCAGTCATGTTAAAGACACGGAAAGTAACTTAAAAAATAATGTTGAAAGATAAAATGCTTTTAAAAATGACTCGTCTTTTTCACAACCCAAACGGCAAAAGGCCAAAAACTAGCGTTTGTTGAAGATTATGTTAAAAAAAGTTAGGCAAAGGTCGGCATGCAGCTACTGACACCAACAATAAGGCACAAAACCAACAAGCATCATTAGAAGCTACTGCAGATCATCAGTTCATCAGTTCTACAAACAAAAATGCTACCCTGTTCCTCAATTCTAAGATCCAGTACCTATTCCTTACAAGGTAACCCCTGATTACAACTATATATAGGATAGGCGTGACTGCAGCCTGTGCACCCAGCCTTGCAGTGGAGCATTACCCAGGTCTCTGTGCTGCTGTATCAGGCCTGCCTGGGATGGTTTGACTGTGCTGTGGAAAAGAGGTAAAATACTTCTGGTTGATCACAGCTAAGTGCCAGTACTTTTCAGTTTGCAGTCTCGGGGGAGTCTTTGTTCCGGCTCTACAATGCATACCTGAACCTGCTGTGCTTCCATTCTAGCTTTTGACTGTACAGTACCCATCTCTCCCCCCAATCCCAATCCCTCCCGCCTCCAACCATAACTGTGAACAACCAACCACTGCTAGCAATAATCCTCATGGACTGTAGCCCTCCCATATACAACCCTTCCCTCTTTATTAGTGTTTGATTGAAAAAAATATATATCTTGTACTTAAGTTGATGACTGCCCACTGAGACTGTAAATATGTAGCTTGACAATGTGTAGACATTTTACTAATAAATTCCGTAAGGTAAATGACAAAAAGAGTGAGAACAGCTTTGGTCTATACATATATACACTGGGATGGAAATAAGAGTCCCATTGCATAGCAGTTTGATCCATTCCTGGTTTTACTATGAGTTTAATAAGACACACCTAAGCTTGTTACCTATACACACTGTGGCTAATCAAGTAGTAACACCTGGAATGAGTGAAGCTGCTATGCAATATGAGTCTTATTTCTATCCCTGTATATATATATATATATATATATATATATTTATTTAGACTTTCTCTTTTGTTGAACCACACACAATCTCTTCCCCGTTTACCCTTTGCAATGGGCAGCAGAATGTGTAGAGCTGCTGATGTATTGTGTGAACTCAGGGGTGTGTGACGTTTTGATCAAGTTTGAGTCAGACATCTCGGTGGGGGCAGGACCCAAAAGGACTGCAGGTGACAGAGAGGAGCCTCCCTTTGGAACAAGCTGGGGCTTCAGAGCCTCACACGCTACTAGGAAACCCCAGAGACCCAATCCGAAAGGCATTAGGCCCTGCATCACAGTGCCGCTCTCTGCTGGACTCTCGTTAATATTCTCCCTGTCGTAAACGGCGTGTATACATTAACGATCTCACTGCATTCTCACTGAAGAATTAAACAAGTCCAGCGAATCCGCCCTGATAAAATACTGGTTGTGTTGAAGAATCAGCCTGTTGAAGGAGGGAGGCTCTGTCTCTCAGCTGTGAGGAATCAACCTGGCTACCAAAGCAAGGCTGATTCCCAAAGAGAACTTTCTCATGGCTCTGGATGGAATGTGTTTTTTCAGTTTTTAAGCAAAATAATAAAGTTTTTTTAACATTGGCTAAGTCTCCCTCTGCTGATAAAACTCTCCCAGTCAGACGTTTGTGTTCACTGAAGGTGCAGAGCAGCCTGCCGGTGCTGGGAGATACGCTGGGGAATTCAGGGGGGTTAAGGAAGACACACTTGTCCTGCGCATGCAACTCTAATATACTTAATTTAAAACCTTTTTTTTTTTTCTTTTTAATCAAACCTGCTTTGCTGAATTAATAAAAATGACATTTTCCCGACTGTTTATAAAGAATGCTTGTATTTAAATACAGTGTGAGTTAAAAACTGAAAGTCCATTTCCCATTTTCCAACAACGCCCTGCTGACAATGCCCTACGACCCCATTCTAACCCGTATTGCCCTGCTGATATCCTATCATGATACCAGCACTTGGATTTTTACATATGGACATAAACGCATTGATCAGATTATTACCTGCTCTGTGCTCTGACCTTCCACGAAACTCATAAAAAAAAAAAACCTATAGCATACTCAAAATCACCATTGAGTCAAAATAAAAAAAACACATGCATGAAATTTAAAACAGCACTAATTGGCTACTGGAGATAAACTATAAAATTCATAGTAAACAAAATAAATAAATACTAGTATATACTGGGGGAATAAACCTTCATCTGAAGCAGAAAAAGCAGCCAGCTGTCTGATGGGATCATAGAGTCCATTGGAAAGCTCCACTGGAGAGACGGACAGCAGAATTTCTACTGATAAGACCTTTGAGAAACACAGACGATCCCTAGCATAAGGAAGGAAATCCCGACTGCATGCATACCGCTAGGAATCGCGATACAGAGGAACAAACTGAGAATTCATTTTTAAACTCAGTACTTTAATGCTAATGGAATCCTGTACAGAACCATACGCAGCATCTTTCGTTATTGACCCCGGGGGACATTTTACTGTCCCTCTGGATATTAGCACTTCAATATTTATTTGAAAGAGCTGGGAAGCAGCACAGGACTGTGCAGAGTGCTAGCATGGACTGGCTGTGTGTGGGGTGACCAGGAGACACACACCCTTCATCACAGAATATTAGGATAAGAGCAGTTATTGACTAGCCTCCCCCAGCAAGGGGGCTCTGCACAGATACTAGTACTGCAGCACTGCTCTGTTCTCACAACCACAGTCCCCCACAAATAATGAATCCCTAAAACTATACAACTACGACTTCAGGTAAATCCTACAAAACAAAAAAGGTTTGTTTTATGCTGAGGGGTTCCTCCCTGTTATACGATAAAGAATTGGACTGATCATTATCCATTGCAATGACAACCCATCAAACACAGGTACAAACAACACCAGTACCACTTGGCAGATGCAGATCTTTTAAGTCTAGGGAACGGTACTGTACACATTTTTATCTGCAATGTCAAATCAACTCCCAGTTATGACTGCAATCTGCAAGACAAGTGAGCTCTCTTTCAGCACATGTCTGTTTTTGCTTCGTGTGCTTCTGTCTAAGGGCAAAGGGATTGCAAAGCACCAGCTGCCACTCATGTAGGAGGATCATATATCATAAATCAAGTCGAGTGTGGCACATTTACTGTCTGATAGAATTTTTGTCAAACTGTTTGTTTGGTTTTTTTTAAATGCACAAGTAGCAAAATGAGATGAAATACTTGTGAATCGTCATTTTGATTTGCCAGGGGAGACTTAATTGATATTATATAAAGCAGCTAAAGCATGAACTGTTTCAGTAATTATAACTGTCTAGCAGAGGCTCTTGTGTAGTATAACCCTGTTCTTTAGCACAGCTTTTTTTTCTATTGTTCTCTTGGGTCTCATCCTTTACTTACTGATCACCTGACATCCCTCTATCCCCCCTGCTGTATACAGCCTGCTTGCATGCATCACTACTAGCTAACTTGTCTCAGAAGTAGCGTTCCTCCCCATGTGTGCATGCCAAAGCCTGCTGCTGCTGCTGCTGTGGATATGCAAAACTCCTGCTGCTGCTGAGCTCTGAGCACAGGATTAGCACACGCCCAGAGCAGTGAGGCCGGACCCAGCACCCGCCAGCCCCTCAGCTGGGAATCCCACAAACACAAGGGCCGAGCGCTGGAGTCTGGCTGGCTGCTTCTGTTCTCAGCAGTCCCTCTGTAGACAACAGAAGCTGCCTGGCCAAGAGCTAGCCAGAGCCTCCCTGCCCCTGTCTGACAGCAGGGCTGGTTGTGTCTGTGGCATCTCTGTACAGTGCATCACGGTACACATGCTCATCACCCTGCATTCAAAGCTGCATGGTTCATCTTAAGAGCGCTTTACTGAAGGTCTTGTTCTGGGACTCAAAACAAACAATCTGGATCCAAGTGTGACAGAAACCAGCTTCAGCTCTCCCTTCCTTACTGCGTCTCTCTCTAACGATAACATTTTCAATTCGGTGGGGCTCAGAGTTGGAACGAAGATTATCAGATTTTAATTTTGCACTTTTTTTTTTTCTTTTTTATCTACCTACCAGCTCTTTTTTTGTTCTGATTGAATTTTCTGGGTTTAACCACTTAGCTGCTAGAGGTCTGATTGTTTCCCTTTAAAAGCTTTACAGTGAATTCTGTTATGCTTAAGCTGGGTGGTATTCTGAAAGGCAAGGTTTATAGACTTAGAAGAGACTATGTGGATCCGACACTAGCTATTGCAGCAAAAAGGACCAATACATTCCGCTCCGTGGCCTTCTGTTCTATATGTACCTTGCTATAAGTGCCAATGCGAGCCCAAATTAAACATGCTCCCTTAAATCTCAATCCACTAGAAAGGGTAACGAATCAAACAGGCGCATAAAAAACAGATTAATATTCGACATGAATGGCCACCTTTGCAGGCAGGGTGGGGAGTGGGTGGGCATGGAGACTGGACTGCTCCCTCTGTCCTTAAGGGAAAGGGTGGAGCTGCCAGCCCAGAGCACTGAATAGATCATTATCATAGATCATCAGTCTCCATTGCAGCTAAAGTACGAACAAGCAGATATGCACATTCTCATAATGCAATAGTGTGAATTGAATGTTCCCTACAAACTACTGATTAATAATAATAATAATAATAATAATAATAATAATAATAACACCAAGCCTAAGCAAAATAATATTATTTTGTTCCTAAAAGTAAGGAACACAATATATAAAGGTATATAGCCAGACCTCACATTAGCACCCAACTGGTTAACAATATTCATTTACTAATGGGGCAGAAGGCTGGAAGTAAATGAATTGTTGGCATGAACCATCGGTATCCTACAGACAGCAATGTTATGAGTTCACTTAAAAAAAAAACCTCCAAGCTATATCAATACAAAACTTTGAGCATCTACAGAATTCCCCCAATGCTCTGTGTGCACTCCTCTCCTTGCTGTCTCCTGCTGCCGGTGGAGCCCCATTGCACTCTGGATGTTGTTTCTCCATTCCCATTAGTCTGTCTGATACCAGCTCTAGGCCATGTTGTATCTCACACAGAATCGAACGCCATTAATGTTTCAGCGCATGGAGCCTCCTTCCCCAACGCAGGATGGGGGGCAGGGACTCAATGGCCTGCCAGATCCTCAGCAGGACCCTGACAGTGTGTAAGTAGCCCTGTCCATTCCAACTCTCTCTGGCTTCAGGACAGGGACATTTTCTTGTATTTATTTTACTGTAACATCAGGGATTGAAGTAATACACCCATTGCATAGCAGTTTTATCCATTTCTGGTTTTAATAAGACACGCCTGAGCTTGTTACCTATGCACACTGTGGCTAATCAAACTCGTATTAACACCTGGAATGGGTAAAACTGCTGTGCAATGGGAGTCATTATTTCCATGTCTGTAACATATCCCTAAACGCTGTTCACCAACATTTCCCACTGCTACACCTTGGCAGAGTAGTCACAAACCAACTTACGAGGGAAAATTACAGAACAAAAAAGCATTTGGCAATTCAGGGTTAAGCAGAAATAATGTAAATATGTGTCTATACTGCTGACCATATATATGAATTGCATGTAGCAAACATACAGTAGAGGGCAGAACTGCCCAACCAGACCACACTATAGACACAGTCATCTTAACCTCTTTACAGTCTTGAATAGAACCCTTCACCTCTAAATCAAAAGAGCTCTCCATTGAACTGATTCACAGCTTTGAGATTTATCGGGGAGAGTTTAGTTTCCAGCCTGCTGTTAACCTGACAAGCTCCTGCTCTTGTGCCCCCAGCCCACAGGAGGGGGGGATGCCGGAGAGCCAGTCCTGGGTGACTGCCAGAGCGCAGGAGATGTTCCAAAAGGCAGGGAACTGGAGCCCAGAGAGATACCCTGACGACATGCAGGACACCCGGCACAACCCCCAGGTACACAGCCAGGAGACACAGCATATACTGTACACTGCATTCACGTTGCATATATACACTGCATATTCACAGCCACAGCCCTACACAGTCTGAATATATATATGGCATACAGAGCACATACATTACACAGGCACAGCTACACCCAACCATGATACACTGCCTATACACAGGCACAGCTGCACAGTGAGGAGACACTGCATATACCCATGTAGAGCTTCACTGCAGTCTGGCACACATTAAAACAACTGAGGACAAGATTACACAGCTTAGGAACAGTTTACATACACACAGGTAAACCATTACAAGTCACTCTGTATTGCAACTCCTACAAAAACATACAATTGTAATTTGATAGGTTACACATCAATATAAATGCTATGTAATGTTTCCAGTGTAATACAGAGTGTTGAGATGCTGGCCTCAGATTCTGCTGTATAATGTTTCCAGTGTAATACAGAGTGTTGAGATGTTGGCCTCAGATTCTGCTGTATAATGTTTCCAGTGTAATACAGAGTGTTGAGATGCTGGCCTCAGATTCTGCTGTATAATGTTTGAGTGTAATACAGAGTGTTGAGATGCTGGCCTCAGATTCTGCTGTATAATGTTTCCAGTGTAATACAGAGTGTTGAGATGCTGGCCTCAGATTCTGCTGTATAATGTTTCCAGTGTAATACAGAGTGTTGAGATGCTGGCCTCAGATTCTGCTGTATAACGTTTGAGTGTAATACAGAGTGTTGAGATGCTGGCCTCAGATTCTGCTGTATAATGTTTGAGTGTAATACAGAGTGTTGAGATGCTGGCCTCAGATTCTGCTGTATAATGTTTCCAGTGTAATACAGAGAGTTGAGATGCTGGCCTCAGATTCTGCTGTATGTTTCCAGTGTAATACAGAGTGTTGAGATGCTGGCCTCAGATTCTGCTGTATAATGTTTCCAGTGTAATACAGAGTGTTGAGATGCTGGCCTCAGATTCTGCTGTATAACGTTTGAGTGTAATACAGAGTGTTGAGATGCTGGCCTCAGATTCTGCTGTATAATGTTTCCAGTGTAATACAGAGTGTTGAGATGCTGGCCTCAGATTCTGCTGTATAACGTTTGAGTGTAATACAGAGTGTTGAGATGCTGGCCTCAGATTCTGCTGTATAATGTTTGAGTGTAATACAGAGTGTTGAGATGCTGGCCTCAGATTCTGCTGTATAATGTTTCCAGTGTGATACAGAGTGTTGAGATGCTGGCCTCAGATTCTGCTGTATAATGTTTGAGAGTAATACAGAGTGTTGAGATGCTGGCCTCAGATTCTGCTGTATAATGTTTGAGTGTAATACAGAGTGTTGAGATGCTGGCCTCAGATTCTGCTGTATAATGTTTCCAGTGTAATACAGAGTGTTGAGATGCTGGCCTCAGATTCTGCTGTATAATGTTTCCAGTGTAATACAGAGTGTTGAGATGCTGGCCTCAGATTCTGCTGTATAATGTTTCCAGTGTAATACAGAGTGTTGAGATGCTGGCCTCAGATTCTGCTGTATAATGTTTGAGTGTAATACAGAGTGTTGAGATGCTGGCCTCAGATTCTGCTGTATAATGTTTGAGTGTAATGCAGAGTGTTGAGATGCTGGCCTCAGATTCTGCTGTATAATGTTTGAGAGTAATACAGAGTGTTGAGATGCTGGCCTCAGATTCTGTTCACAGCCAGCCTGGCCCGGCAGTCATGGGGGCTGTGTAGCAGCGAACAGTGAAGTGGGAATGAATAATCCCATGTTACTTCTTTCCTCCATAGCTAACCCTCACAGCTCACTCTCATACAGCATGAAACTGGGGGACCCCCAGTTTGCCATGCAGAATCCCCACTAACTTCAGCTCATGACATCACTCTAGACCATGCTCATATCCCCAAAGCGCCCGCCCCTAAGCTGGGGACTGTTAATTGCCTGGACAGTTAATTATTAGAGCTTCCCTAAGGACTCTGTACTGGTTGAGAACCACAGAGCTAGATAAATTCACGAGAGGTAAGTCTTTGCCTTGGCGCTCTATGACCGAGCCCTCCCTCTCACACCACCCCACGGCAGCATGACCATTTAAGGTGGTCAGTAAAAAACAAAATTCTTAAGGAACATCATTATTCACCTGCTATGTGGCCCAGGTGTATTGATTTATCTTTATTCAATCCACTCTTCGTGTAGCCATCAAGGAGCAGATCAGTGATAGACAGACACTCTGCTGCTGTGTACATCCAGAGCACCCTGTCCACTCTGCCCAGTATAGCAGCACTCTCCCAGCACAGGCTTCTACTCACACCAGGTCCTGTAACTGTATTGTACTGGACTCTCTAATGTGCACAGAAACGATGACTGGAAACCACACACACAAACATGTTTTAAAAATGATTTATTACGATTCTTAAGCCTGAGAACGATACGGTATGTACATGTTGAGCATGTGTAAGTACTTTGTGCACTGGAAAGCAATGTAGTTTCAGAATGCACATTTTAGGGACCTGGCTGGAAGATAAGTAAGATAAATAAATAAATAATGGACTGCAACGATGGCTCACATTCTGACACAGTGACCCCCTTTTTGGTTTAGGAAGAAGGGGTGGGGGTCCCCTTATTTGTTTAAATGCAACCCGTTCAGTGACCCCCACCTTGCCCTGCTCTCTCCCGTTGTCTGTACGGTGACCCTCCCCTCGCCCTACCTGCCCGCGCAGTGACCCTTGCTCTCCCTCTGTTTTGCAGTCGGTAGAGATGAGAGAGATGGGGCAGGACGGTTACTCCGACAATGAGCAATATCTTCCTATAGAAGGGCACGGGAGAGCCACTTCCATGCCTCGACTTCCTGCAGACAACCAAGTGAGCACCTTCATCCTCTCACCCCCACATCCCCCTCACCCCCCTGGCTGCACTATCCTCTCAGAAGTGGCAGTCTGGCATTGATAACATTAAAAATGCTAATAAAACTATGGAAACGGTTTGTGGTTCAAAAAAGGGCCCCGAGAGGATAGTGTATCCCACAGCAATTTAATTGGGTTTCTATTTTTTTTTCTTTCTTATGTTTCGAAAGGTTTTTTCTTGTTGTTGTTGTTATTTAATCACCTTCATCATTCTTTAGCAAGCATAACTGGTTTCATATTGGCTTGCAGTTAATTCTGAAAGCAGAAGGAATAATCCACTGGGTGCGTGAGGTCCCCTCCCCGCCTTACTGCACCTCCAGGGTGAGCTTCTCACCTCCAGTCCTCGGGAGACCACATGCAGACCTAAGCATGTACTTTAAATCTGCACTGCTTTCCTGTGCAAGTAAAAGAGAGCTCACCAACAGCTCTGGACATTTTCCGTGTTCGTCAAGACGGGTCGTTCATATTCCTTCATACTCAGGGAGATGGTTGTGCTACGGCTGAGAAAAACACCAGTCTCCTTGGATTATCAATCAGTCACTCGACTGGAGAGGCTACAAATGGCACTCAGTGACGGTTACACGGCTGAAGTATGAACCAGCCTTGAGAAAACAACACACAGTTAATAAAAAATAATAGCCCTATAATTAGGACCAGGGCTGCGCTGCACCAACTGGACTTAAGTCTGGCATTTAGCTTCGTCTGACTTAAAACTGAGCATAAGCTAGGTGTAAAACGTATTCTGATTGCACCACCTTGACCTAAGCCACACCAGGGCTTAAATCCTACACCTTATAAGGGCAGGTGTAAAGAGTTAGTCTAAGCTTGTCTCCAAGGACACGTCAGTATAGAGCTTATGAAAGGTCAGGCGTAAGGAATTGATGGTGCAACAGGCATAATTAAAATATTTGAGTTAGACATAACAACGTCTGACTTGGGGTTTAAGACTGACTTTTAAGATGTACGTACGTCCAGTTGGTGCAGCCCAGCCCAGGTGAGTTAGTGGATCCCGAGTACTGGAGTTGACGAGCCCCCTGGTCTCACATTAGTACTGGACCTCATACTGTCTCAGCACAACCAAGCAGGTCCCAAAACCTCACTTCAATTACTATAAAGAGTACTTTATATGTTCACACATTCATTATTCATTAAACGTGTGTTTAAAAGCTTCTCATTTAATGCATAGTAAACTAGCACATGCAACACCATCTCAACAACTATTGGGATATATATATATACACTCCTGTGTATAAGATATGCCATTAAAAATGATGTCCTTTACACATCAAGTTGTAAACAGTGCTCTTTCCACTAGACTCAGACTGTGTGCTGTTCTTGTCTGTTTGATGAGGCACAACTACAGACGGCTTCCTATATGCGCTCCCTTCAAGGAGGCGTAGTGTAATCTGTAGGGCAACCTGAACAGCTGTGATGTGAAACCACGACAGAGTTTACTTACAGAGGCGTGGCGTTCCGGTGGTGGGAGATCCGGGTTCAAATCGCCATTGACATGCAGAGAGAACCGGGGCAGGGGACTGTCATTGTCCGTCCTGGGAAGAAAATTAAAAAATATATAATAAAACAATTTAATTTAAATAAATCCACACAATAATTTAAATTTGGACCCGATCAAAACAAAAAAAAAAACCTAAAAAAAGACAAGACCGGTTTAGGAATACGGAAGTTTGCTGCACAAGGTCCCAGTGATGGATAAGCACTGCAGTCTCCAGCTGTAATTGCAGCAGTAATGACGCTCAGTGTTTCATGTCAGGCTGCATGTGGAACAGCTCACTATGAATCTGTATCAGCTGTCCATCTCTGCTTACCCCACCTGACACACACATTCAGTGAGAGACTCATCCACAGCTCGTATTAACATGAAGCGATTTGACTTATTGAAGTGTCTGAAATGTTCTACGCAAACAAAGCTCTTTATCTTGCATATAGTTTAGCATTCAAGCATTTACCTTTATGATGCTTTGATAAGCCTTCATACTAAACCGTTTGTCTGTCAGTACTGGTGTAGCTGCTAGGGTTGCCACCTCTGGGAGTTTGTTTCATTGAGACGCACTGGGAGGGATCAGGGATGGGCTGGGTGTTTGTTTCATTGAGACGCACAGTGCTCTAGCAGGTCTCTGAAGTGATCTACAATAACTGCACATTTTCACTGCTGACTGACTCCATCATTGTTTATCCAGCGGGTTTTGTGAGTTCAGTGTGCTTCTCAGTGTCTCAAGTCTTTGCTTCCTATGTGCGCTGTATATGTAACCACTGCCTTTCTCCCACCAGTATCTCCCTAGCGGCCGGGTAAGTGTGTAATTGTGGTATTGATGTGACTGCGCTGTCTCTCACTGCTGCTTGGTGTCTAACTGGGATATCTTCTGCTTTCTCTTCTCCTCCTCCTCTTTCTCTTTTTGGTTTATCCCCACCACCCCATCCTAATTCTTTACACATGGCGCCTCTCCCCCCCACACCTGCCTCTGTGTATTCTGTTTGTCTGTCTGTCTGTTTGTTTGTTTGGTTCTGTTTTCTCTCATTTTGTTTTGGATTCTTTTTTTTCTTATTCTCTGGTCCTTCCCTTACACTTCACCCACCACCGTGTCCTGCCCCCCCTCCTCCTTCACCTCTTCCTTCCCCCTCACCCCTTCCCTCCCCTCTCACTCCTTCCCTCCCCTCTCTCCTCCCTCCCCCTGATTCTGTCTCCTGCTTCGGTGTGTGTGCGCCTCTTGTGTGGCTGTTGGCAGAGGAGAAAAGGGCGGCCCCGCGGAAATAACCTCAGTGTATGTACCTTGTCTCAGTCTCCTTTCACAATCTCTCTCTTTCTCCATCTCCTCTTTCTGTCTCTCTTGCTAAGCTTTATGTTCCTCTCTTACCATCTCTTCCAATTTTCGTTCTCTCACTCTCTGCTCTGTCTCTCGTCTTCTGTGGCTCTGCCAGTCTGATTTCTTCTGCCTCTGGTGCTTTTTTTTTAAACACTGAATGTTCCCTTAAATGTGACAGTGAGGTGGTATTCGAACTCAGGAAGCACATTTGAGGGCCCATTTTTACTTGTGCTTAGTGTTGACTCCCAGCAACATTCTCCTCTCTCCTTCATCCATCTCTCTATTGCTCTCTCTCCCATCTCTGCCTGACTGTCTCGCTATCTCTTTCTGTCTCTCTCTTTCTGTCACTCTCTGTATTCAGACATTTTAATTCTTGTCTCTGTTAAAGCCTCATTTGCATCATTTAGAGCTAAACTGTGTGCGAGCTGGGCTGTTCAGCTGCCATCTATCCCTGGCAAATTGCAGTTAGCAGGACAGTTTCAGGGCTAGTTTCTGCAGTCATGAAAATTAATTGTCGTAAAAAAAAAAAAACTCCTGAAGACTAAAGCCCTGCCCATATTAGCACAACCGTGTTTGAGAGCAAGCTCGGAAACATACTGTATTGTGGGTTAGTGGAGGATAGTATCCCAGCAACCCTGGCCTTTCAGAGGACATTGTAACCAAACTCAAACACACTTCACGTCCAGATTACAGGTCAACCAGTTTTTCAAAACTTTTAATCTGGATAACAGTGATCCGGATTTTGTAAACCTATATTTTGTGATCGAGAACACTTTTATCCGGATTGTTTTGACCCGGCTTTTCAAATAATTACAATTACAAAATCTGGTTTTGTAAAAGTAATTTCAATCACAAAATATAGGATTACAAAATCCGGATCACTGTTATCCAGATTAAATGTTTTGAAAAACTGGCCCCTGGTGAACTAACCCAGCAACTGAACAGACCCTTCGGCTTGCCTGCATGTCCCTGCCGCATCGTTGTGAGGATGATTGAAAAGATGCAGTGTTCCTGTTTTTCCTTCCTAATAGTTGATTCCAGTTTTTGGGTTCCAACCTTGCCATCATAATCTTCCAATCTGTAAGGCTCTCAGTCTAGTACACAGCACAATCTATCCTAGATCTTTCAGTAAAACTAAGAGAATTTGGTCTGAATGGTCTACTGGAGCCAGATGCAGTCAGTCATCCCTGTGCAGGGTTGCACCAGCCTACAAAACACACAAAGTTAGTGAAGACTTTCGCTATAACGAAGCTAAAGTTTAAATTTACGCATAGCTGGTGCAGCCAAGCCCCCGGACGCGATGCTTTGCCTTGTGAAACAGAAACACTGCTGCAGAGATGCGTGGCATGAGAATTGCGCAGGCTTGTTACCTTGTAGGATGTTGAAGAAGCAGACAGGTAAGAGGCAATGAGTAGGATGTACGCACTGTGCATGCTGGGCATGACCACCCTGCCTTGCCTCTCCTCTCTCTGCTTGTGACCGAGGCATTGCCTTGTTGTGCCCTGAACAGCATGTTGGGAATGCACAGGGTTAACAGTGAAGAGGACTTATTGCCTCAGATATAACGGATGTTGTAAGTTAAAACCATCTCTCTGTAGTTCTGCAAGGGTCCTCACCCAAGCACAAGCAAGGCTTGGATCGGCTGTCTGTTAGTAATTGTATTTATTTTTAATATATTTAGTATATTGAACTCTATCCTCAAAACCAAGTATGTTCTGGTTGAAGTCTGGTAAAAGGTTTTTGCAGAAACTCACCTAGTCTCTTTTTCAAGGATGGCAGCACTTCTTTTTTGCAATCTCTGGAACAACAAGGAAGATTATTTTAGTGGGTTTAGAGTTTACAATCCAGAGCCTACAGCAAACTACAAGTCTACCAGTAGCATGCCTGTGGTGGAACACAGTGCACACTAGTGTATTGATTAGAAGAAACACATTGTATACAAATACATTACAGTCAGCAGCTCTGAATCACTTACAGCTAATGTATACATGGTAGAATTTTTTAGTTTAGTAATCAGGTATGGCCCAGTTTTGACCTCGGCAGGGACAAACGAGACACTGGGTGCATCAGGTCAGACACACACACGCACACACAGAATCTGTAAACTGCTGTGTTGCTATTAGACTGCAGTGTGTGAGACCCCTTGTTATACTGTGATGTAGTTGTGATTGTCACCTTGTTAATGAGAATACAGACAGACAGCAGGGTAGACAGGTCAGAGTTGCTGCCTCAACATTTGTTTTTTTTAACATATAGTAAAGTGCCTCAATCTGAAAGGAAGTGATTGACCAGCCTTAAACACCTAGTGCCTGTAACAGGATAGGAACGCTAAACACTTACTTGGTGGGGTGTCACATTTTCATACCCGCCACCCTAAAATGCCTGTACCCAAATGTCTGGATTGAAAAGTGTTGGGTATGTGACTGCTGTTATTGGGCAAGGCAGCCCATTTCAAAAAGTAGCCACACACACTGAGCCCTGCAGGTAGGCAGGGTAGATATTGTACAGCTGAAGCAGTCAGCTTCAACAGGGCAGAGCCTCTCCTGTGTTTGCAATGCCACGTTGACCTCCACTGGACCCTGCCCTCCACCCCCAGTGTGCAAGCAAAAGAAACACATTCAAGAGTGTAAAACATCTCATTTATATTCTCTGATACTCTGCAGTATATTTAACACCTAAAGCAGAGTCGGTGTGTTTTTTTTATAATAAACACCCTAATCTATGACTCCTCAAAATGTTTTATATATTTAAAAAAAACATTTATCATGTTTAAACATGCATATATCATATTTAAATCCATATATCATACTGCAAAATATATATACCATATTTAAACATGCATATATCATATTTAAGCATGCATATATCATATTTAAATCCATAAATCATATTGCAAAATATATATACCATATTTAAACATGCATTTATCATATTTAAGCATGCATAAATTCAGCTTTTAAAGCGACTAGTTTTAGAGGACATTTTCAAGGGTTTTTTTCAATAATTAAAAGTCTTGATTTGAGGGGCTTGGAGGGAATGTGCTTGAACAGGTTACTGCCTACAGGCTTGTTGAAAGCACCCTTGTGGTTTTTAGTCTCATGTCATATGTACAGGAATGGAAATAAAACTCCCACTGCATAGCAGTTTGATCCCTTCCTGGTTTTACTATGTATTTAATAAAGAGACACCTGAGCTTGTTACCTGTACACGCTGTGGCTAATCTAGCTTGAATTTAAACCTGGAATGGGTGAAACTGCTCTGTAATTGATGTCGTATTTACATACCTGAGTTCAGGCTCCTAACATCATTATGGAGTTTGGAGAAAAACATTCAATGCAAGACAAACTGAAACAAAGCCTGATATCAGTTTGCCCCCCCACCTCCCTTCAGTGTGAGGTGTCCCCCCTAGCTGAGTGTGTTCTCTCTCCCTGTCTCCATGCAGACGATCACGGACGAGAGCCCCATGAAGCGCTCCGCCTCCAGCCTGGGACACGGGCGCTCCAAGGGCGTGCGGCTCGACGACTACTCGCTGGAGCGCGTCATTCCTGAGGAGAACCAGCGGCACCACCGACGTCGAGAGAGGGGCCACCGCACCTCTGAGAGGTCACTGAGCCGCTACACTGACGCAGACACAGGTGAGGAGCTCACAGGGGGTCAGGGGAGCTGATAGAGGAGTTGGTAGGGGCTTCAGAGGAGCTGATATGGGCTTCAGAGGAGCTGGTAGGGGCTTCAGGGGAGCTGATAAGGGCTTTCACTATGTTTTATGTGCTGCTTGTGGTCAGTGCAGTGGGAGGGAGAGAGGGAGGTGTGTTTCAGAGATTGATTCTTGGTGCTGCTTGTGGTCAGTGCAGTGGGAGGGAGGGAGGTGTGTTTCAGAGATTGATTCTTGGTGCTGCTTGTTGTCAGTGCAGAGGGAGGGAGGGAGGTGTGTTTCAGAGATTGATTCTTGGTGCTGCTTGTTGTCAGTGCAGAGGGAGGGAGGGAGGTGTGTTTCAGAGATTGATTCTTGGTGCTGCTTGTGGTCAGTGCAGTGGGAGGAAGGGCGGTGTGTTTCAGAGATTGATTCTTGGTGCTGCTTGTTGTCAGTGCAGTGGGAGGGAGGGAGGTGTGTTTCAGAGATTGATTCTTGGTGCTGCTAGTTGTCAGTGCAGTGGGAGGGAGGGAGGGAGGTGTGTTTCAGAAATTGATTCTTGGTGCTGCTTGTGGTCAGTGCAGTGGGAGGGAGGGAGGTGTGTTTCAGAGATTGATTCTTGGTGCTGCTTGTTGTCAGTGCAGTGGGAGGGAGGGAGGTGTGTTTCAGAGATTGATTCTTGGTGCTGCTAGTTGTCAGTGCAGTGGGAGGGAGGGAGGGAGGTGTGTTTCAGAGACTGATTCTTAGTGCTGCTAGTTGTCAGTGCAGTGGGAGGGAGGGAGGTGTGTTTCAGAGATTGATTCTTGGTGCTGCTTGTTGTCAGTGCAGTGGGAGGGAGGGAGGTGTGTTTCAGAGATTGATTCTTGGTGCTGCTTGTGGTCAGTGCAGTGGGAGGGAGGGAGGTGTGTTTCAGAGATTGATTCTTGGTGTTGCTTGTTGTCAGTGCAGTGGGAGGGAGGGAGGTGTGTTTCAGAGATTGATTCTTGGTGCTGCTTGTTGTCAGTGCAGTGGGAGGGAGGGAGGGAGGGAGGGAGGGAGGTGTGTTTCAGAGTGGCTCATGGAGCTGCTTGCTGTTCCAGGGCTGGGCACGGACCTCAGCACTACCACGCAGTCTGGAGACCTGCCCCCCAAGGAGAAGGACCGGGAGCGTGGCCGGCCGAAAGACCGCAGGCACCACCACCATCACCACCACCACCACGGCTCCGTAGACAAGGAGCGCTACACCCCCGAGCGGCAGGAATACGGGGGCCAGCGGACACGGGACAGGCGGTGGTCACGCTCCCCCAGCGAGGGCCGAGACTGCATGCCTCACAGACAGGTGGGCCTCACACACACACAACCGCTACATACTGCACCACACACAGACACACTGCTCCCCTATACTCACACACAGCATACTGCCACACACACCATTAAAAACAAACACACACACACACTCACACTGCTCCCCTGTACTCACACACAGCATACTGCCACACACACACCATTAAAAACAAACACACACACACTCACACTGCTCCCCTGTACTCACACACAGCATACTGCCACACACACCATTAAAAACAAACACACACACACTCACACTGCTCCCCTGTACTCACACACAGCATACTGCCACACACACACATCCTAACATACTGCCACACACACCATTAAAAACAAACACACACACACTCACACTGCTCCCCTATACTCACACACAGCATACTGCCACACACACACATCCTAACATACTGCCACACACACCATTAAAAACAAACACACACACACTCACACTGCTCCCCTGTACTCACACACAGCATACTGCCACACACACACATCCTAACATACTGCCACACACACACCATTAAAAACAAACACACACACACTCACACTGCTCCCCTGTACTCACACACAGCATACTGCCACACACACACCATTAAAAACAAACACACACACACTCACACTGCTCCCCTGTACTCACACACAGCATACTGCCACACACACACATCCTAACATACTGCCACACACACTCACACAGACACACACACATACACAGACTGTTGCCCAATACACATTCTTAAATACTCAAACACACTCCAGCAACACACAGGCACTAGCAAAACATGCTTCAGAGATTAAGAAATAAATAAATAAATGATTCCCTTTCTTCAGCCCACCAACGGTTCACTTACTCGGATGAGACATAAAACCGAGGTCCTATTGTAAGTGACTCCGCAGCAGCCGTTGTTGATGCATAGTTCACCACCTAGTCTCTGTAAGTTGCTTTGGATAAAATAGCACGCAAAAACATTTCTTCTGCTACACCTTTTACAGTGCTCTATCAAAACTGATGTCTTGGTAAAGTAAGACTGTGTATCACCCAACGTATCTTACTAACCAATACAAACCATCGGCTACATAACTTAGGAGTCACTCCTTCCTGTTGTGCAAATAAGACATAAGAAAATTCTACTAAAATACTGTTCTAGCAATTACATCTGTACTTTTAGTACTACTACCGCAAGCAGCACATTGTCATATACTGCATTCATTAGCAAATACTACTTGGTTTCAAACTGTTAAGCAAACTCAAGTAGCTGGAAACAATTTATCAGTGGTGAAGGGGCTGGGGGTGGTGGGACCAAAACTCTGTGCCTCAGTCTGCTCGCAGGGTGCCTCATCTGCTGCAGCAAAGCTTCTAAAATACAGGAGGGAGTAAAACTGGCATTGTGACTGAAACCCCAAGCCAGCATTGTGTACTGAGCTGTAGAGCGGCTGGAGTTAAACGCTTGGAAGCAGTTTCATAAGCTCTTCAATCTGTAGGTTTCAATCAGGTTTCTAGAGTAGAGACTCTGCATCATGGACTGAACATGGTGAACACTGACTGGCCTCTAGTTTCATCACCTCTTGTACACCTGGGACTCTCTACACACCCAGATCACTGAAACAGGGCTGTCAGTTTTCACAGTTTTCTTTTTTAAAATTATGTATGTATGTGTGTGTGTGTGTGCGTGTGTCTTTGATGTTTTTATTCAGGTAAAACGGTTGCTTATTCTCGATTATTATTATTATATGTGCAGTGATGGTGGCAGCTCTCCAGTATCTCATGTTACAGGTTATAAAATGCTTCCTCACAAGCGCCACCAAGCCTTTACGTTCCACTCAATGCAATGCTTTCCTTTGTTTCTCTTTTCGTTCCTCTCTCTGTTGCAAAGAAGTTTAACTAAAGTTTAAGTGCAAAAATCTGCTGTTTAAAACCCCAAAACTTACAGAAATCAATTTCTCTTTTTTTTCTTTTTTTTTTCTTTTACTTTTTTTTGTCTTTTCTTGGTGTAAATGTTGCTTCTCTTTATGTTCCATCCTCTCTGGTGTTTTATTTGCTTTCATTTTATAATTTCTGGGTGTCGTTTGTTTTGTTTTTTTTGTTTGTTTTTTTCATTCTTCTCTTTTCTTCTTCTTATCCTCATTCTCTTCTTCTTCTTACTATTATTATTCTGTCTCTGTGTTGTTTCTTCTCCTCCTCCTTTTGTTGTTAATTTTGTTGTGTTTTTTGATTTGCTTTGTTTCAATTTTCATGTAGGGCAGTAGTTCGGTGAGTGGGAGCCCGGTCCCTTCAACGTCCGGCACCAGCACCCCGCGCCGCGGCCGGAGACAGCTCCCGCAGACCCCCGCCACTCCCCGGCCCCACGTCACCTATTCCCCCGTGGTCCGCAAAGCCATGAACGCGCCCCCCGGCGGCCCCCACTCGCAGTCCGGCAGGGTCCCCACCCCGGCCCCTCGCCGCTTCTCCCCCCCTCCTCCTGAGCACCTCCACCGCCACCGCTCCCCGCCCCGGAACAGCCAGTCCCCGAGGGCGCACAGGAACGTCCCCGGCAGCCGGTGGTCCACGGCCAGCTCGCACATGTCTCAGCAGGAGGAGCACGACGCGGACGACGGCTGCTATTACCAGCGCTCCGGCTCTGAGGAGGAGGACCCGTTGGCCTTCCAGGAGGCGCCCAGCCACTCTCCCAGGACTGCCCGCCGGGGGCACGGCTCACCCCCCGCCTCCCGGCACCCTGCTGGCCCCCCCAGGCGGGTCCCCAACGGGTATTACTCCTCCTCCTCCCCCCACCACCACCACCATCAACAGGGACAGCAAGGGAAGCCCCCGCCGCCACCCCAGCAGCAGCAGCAGCTCAGAGGTGCCAGGAAGGGCCTGCATGAACCCTACAGTGAAACAGACGAGGACGACTGGTGCTAGCCTCACACTTGGGTTGGGGTTTTTTTTGTTTGTTTTTTTTAAACAGAAAAAAACTGAAGAAAAAACAAATAAGAAAGAGAAAAAATAATACACACACACACATATATATATATATATATAGAGAGAGAGAGAGAGAGAGAGAGAGAAATATATATTATTAATAATAACTACAATTTAAAAAAACAACAACAGAATAAGAAATTCTAAATTTGCCAAGCTATGAAAAGGAAGAAAGGGGGAAGTTTTTTTGTTTTTTTTTGTTCTGCTACCCTGTTTGGTTTTTTGGATTGGGGGGGAAAATGGGGTGAGCAGCTGCTGTTTTTGTTGTTGTTTTTTGTGGGGAGAGGGTGTTTTTTTAAGCATGTATATAAAGGGTTAAACTCAGCGTACCTGAAGCACTGAGGGGTCCACTTCAGACCCCCCTCACCCCAAATAAAAAATAACCCTTCAGCAAACGTCTAGCTACTATGCCTCTGAAAGTAAAAAATACAAAGGAACAACCACTTCTTTCAAACCTGAACTGCTTAATGAACTTCTTTTAGGGCAAAAAAAAAATAAAAAAAAAATACAAGTTTGCGTATATTGATGAGTTTTATCATCTGCGTTTACCTTGTTATTAATAATGATGCTATCTTGAAGATTGGTATTGTGACTGAGTGAGCCACTAACTCGGGAGTGTGTCTGTGTGTCTGTGTGTGTGTGTGTGTGTGTGTGTGTGTGTGTGTGGGAATCGAGGACTCACACGCAACAACACCGAGACACTTTGTGGAGTTCACATTCAAAAACCCTTTCTACTGTTGCCTGCTACGACGAGGAACTGGGAAAGAAAAGTTAAAAAACAAACAGTATTTCATAGTTTTTCTTCTACTTCTTCCTCTTCTTCAAAACATTTGCCCGCTTGATAATTCTGTTGCACCCTTTCAGTATTGTTTGAACTTTTAGAGTAAATTACAGTGGAATCCTGCATGAAGAAACAAGAAAATTCTGTGAGGGGAAAATTAACTGCTTATCTCTGCCGAAGTTCTCTTTCTCTGCTCGGAAAGACTGAAGATGTTATTTTATTTATGTATTTTTTTGTTATTGTCCCGCTGGAGGCATGCAAGCAGAGAGACATTTACAGTAGATCGTGAGATAGTGACTGGAGCCCCTTCTTATTTAAATCCATCTTTCATGATCTATTTTATTTGGAAATGTGCATGATAAAGTTATTTCATTTTCTGAAGAGGGTCCCAAACTGCATCCAAGAAAACAGGCCCTTTCCTAAATGAACTCTTTTATATATTTTTATGAATACAATACAGATTCAAGAGCAGAGGATTCCAGTTTTGGAGGGGAATATTAATATTTATCGATATTAACAAAACAAACATAACCAAAAGCTTCACAATTTCCCTGCTGGATAAAGAGAACTTCTTCAGATTTAGAATACAAAAAAAAAAAAGAAATCTGTGTAGATTTATCTATTTTTTTTTAACCACACTTTGAAATGAAGCTGTCTGTCCATTTTATTATATTTTCTTTATGTAATAGGCTGATCATATCAAGAATGGAATGTATCCCTTGTGCTGTCGATTGTGTTGCGGGTTTCATATGCTGTCTGGCAGCTCAGTGTGAGAAGCGCATTGTGGAACTGTGGGGTGTTTGCTCAGGGCAGTCTAGTTTCAGCGATGAAGCTTCATTGCCCTGTAGAGTCGGGGTAGGGGGTCAACACCTTTTTATTTTGTAAGAAAAACAAAAACAAACTACCCAACAAATCTTGTATTGTATTCTAGATTATTTCTGTCATGGCGATTGACTATATCTCCACAATGCTCTGCTACACTGGGCATGCTTGGGTAATATCATAAACCCCCATTGTGTATTACACCTCTGTGTCTGTCTGTCTGGCTGGCTGTCTGTCTCCCTTCCTCCCTCCATTCAGAGAGCACACTCAGCACTTGCGTTCCCAGAGGTAAGAGTAAGGATTTACTGTAAGGAGGCAGGTTTGAGGTCCTCAGCATCTCGCTGGACTGGTCTGAATGCACAGGGTTTGTTCAAGCATGAAACCTGAAGTATTAAACCACACATGCACGCAGAAACCCCCAAAACAGTCTGAGATAAGACCACTGCCGTCCCTGATTTTCACAGCACTCTGTTAGTACACTGTCACACATTCACAAAGATGCTAAAATCTTTATTGTTAATATACCCTAAAATAAAGAGCTTGTTAAAACACCAGGCCAAATGCACGCACGCAGAGGCACTGGATGCTTTGTGTTGACATGCTTTTGAAGTAATTCAATAGGAAATGAAAGTCAGTGAAGCAATCGTTTATTGGATTTCTTGACAGTGAGGGGTCTCTTCTGCTGAAGTGCTTTGTCGTGCAAAACTCTGAATGCTGGGGAGGTGGGGGGGCGAGCAGAGGCTACAAAAGTCTTGTTTTAGGAGTGGGTGGGGGTTGCACTTGTCTTTCTGTTTGTCTTAAAAATGGCAGTGTCTGCAAAGAGCGAACTTCTGAAATTCTGAATTCCAGTGCCAAAAGATCAGAGGTGCACCAGAAAACAAAAAATAAGGCTTCAAACACAAAAGTTTAATTCTTAACTCAGCCCATTCCTGCTGGTGCCAGAGTGTGCCAGGGCCCATAGAACAGAAGAGGTGTTAATGAAATGGACACCATTGTGGTTTGGATGAAAGGCCAGTACTGAGTATTAATAATCTGAGAGACGGGGAATCTATACTCCCAGTTCCGTAACCTGCTTGGTTTTATAAACCATGGAGAGTGCTATTCCAACTTCTATTCTGTGTCACCCCCCACCCCCTTTCCCTTGTGCATTAAAGCATAGAGGGTTAGAAACAGCCCTCTTGTGGCTCCCATACAATCGGCATTGTGTTGTAGCCTATAAGGAAGCTGCAGCCAACCAGGTGAACAGAGGAATGTGATTTCATAAATCGGCTCTACAGCCCCTGCTACTATTAGATCTGCCTCAGACAAACCAGTTTCTCCTGCAGCCAAGTGCCATTTAACATCTTGGTTCTGAGGGGAGAAAAGTACTTGATTATTATTACTATTATTACTAGAATGAATTATTATTATCACAATGGGTTCAGTTTATTCTTTAAAATATTCTATATTATTAAAAACATATCAGCATGAACAAAAAAAACATGATTTGGAACTGAGTTATAAAAGTGCATTTGTTTGCTCTGTTTGTTACAACGGCCATGCGTTACTTTAACCTGGATGTCTATTATACAACGTCTCGAGACGTCTGCATTGCCATGATGATATTGCGTTGTGTGTCCGAGAACTTGTCTATAACACGGCCTCCCTGAGACAGTTCTGCCTTGGATAAGGAGGGAGAAACCTCGCGGGCGTCTATACTGTAGCGATAAAACGGTACTATCTGTCTAACTGCAGACAGATCCTCTGTTTCAAAAAGGGCTTTATTAGAACATTCTGAATTCTGCTGCCAAAATAGTCATGCATCCTGTTACATAATCCAATGCCAAAAATGTTCAGTACCCCTCGCAGTATACACTCTCTATTGCACAGCAATTTCGTGGCATAGGTGCAGAGAGACGGGCCGGTGTGTAAATCTGTACTACACTCTTTCCAACACATGAAACGTTCTGTTTGATCCATTGCTTTTTCTCGAGACAACTGTGCTCTGGCCATCGACACAGTGAACTTTTTAATGGTGAGCGAGATTGCTGCTCCTGACACTCTAAAGGTAATACTTTTAAAAAATGAAATGAATTGCCCTAAAAGCGATTGGTCCCTAACCCTAACCCTAACCTTAATATTAAGGCAGGTGTGTGTGTGTGTTGCAATTCAGAACTGATTTAAATCTTAAGCTCAGTTTTCAAATTCTCTCAGCTCGCCTGTCTTTCTGCACCTGTGTCCATTTGGCTTTGTACCTGGCCATGGTGGGGAGAGCTCCTGATTGTTACTACACTTTCACAGAGATGCCAGCACACCGTGAATGAGGGAATGAGATCTCAGGGTAAGGGTTAGTCAAGCAAGACCGAGTTGGAGCCTCGTTCCTAATGCCTTGTTTCCACGGATAACCCTCACCACCCCTCAAAACAGTCCACTGATATTCCAACACCATTATAAAGGTTTAGTCAAGGCAAGGGCACAGTTTGACACCACATTGGACACCACATCATGTAAAAGAAAACATGGCAAGCCATGGTAAACAATGGTAAATTCATGGTAAAACTGCAAATTTACTGTGTAAATTTACTGTGGTAAATTGACTTTTATAAGGGCAGACCTGAACCCAATATTTACTTATTTGTATTTTTATCCAATTTTGCTTGGTTACTAATGTATTTAGTATCTCTTACTTTTTGAATCTGGTTTGCTTGATCCCTGAGTACTATCTGGGCGTGTTCGACGAAACAAGGCATAAGTTGCACTTAACCAACAGTGCTCTTAAAATGAATCAGTTTCAACTCAGTATCGATGATTTTGTAAACTTTTTTTTTTAAGACGCAATCAAAGGTTTCAGACAACTTCTCTTTTATAAACAATCCTATTTGCTGACTAAATTACGCTGGCAATATGCAACCTTGAAGGGTGAGAGGAGCTCATTTTCAGGGTGTTTGACTCCCAGTTCATTACATTGGACTGTCTGAAGTGTACTGAGTGGAGGAGACTGCTGTGGCCGAGGCTATGGCCAACACAGCAGGCACAGGGACGCCCTCTAACCCTTGGTAAAGTCACGGTCTGGGCGAGGTGTAGTTAAACATGCCTGTCTGCCTCGTTTCCACTGCCTGTCCCAGGTATAGCTGAGCTGGCCGCTCTGGGCGAGGTGTAGCTGGAGGGTGTTTCCACGGCCTGTCCCAAGTATAGCTGAGTTGGAGGGTGTTTCCACGGCCTGTCCCAGGGTATAGCTGAGCTGGCCGCTCTGGGAGGGTGTTTCATCCAGACCGGCCAGCTCAGCTATACCTGGGACAGGCAGTGAACCAGAGGCAGGGGTGTGTCTGTCTACCTTGTGAGCCGGTTCCATTCTCCCGCGCCCCTCACTCCATTCTGCGCTGTCCTTTAAACCGCTTCATGTATTCTGCTTCATACATAACCCTTCTTTTCTCCCTTGTGGGCATGTTTGTTTGCTTTTTTTTCTGTGAATTCCCATATCTTGAAATCAAGTTCACAGCATTTGGCGCCTACTCCAGGTCTAGCATTCAAAGATGTTTCTCACACACATAGTTATTTATATGTATGCTTTTAACACATTTAAAACCAATTTAAAAAGCATTGACTTAAACCAGCAAGGACCCCACAATGTGGTTTTAAGAGGCACACACTGACACACAACAGGGCGGCAGAACCATTCATGTGTAAGGTTTGGCAGAGATTACAGAATTTTAATATATATGTGTTCAGATATGTAGCCACTATAGCCACTAGAGGTCTCCCATTGCCAGTGAATAGAAGGTGCAACAGGTCAGCTGTCTGACACTTGTTAATGGGCAATATATATATATATATATGCTCAAATTCTCCAGACTGCCAATCAATCTTTTTTTTTTTTTAACAGATCGAGTTCTCATGTACAATAGTGACCTTAGTCTCACAGTCAAAAATTGTTTGTTTCTTTGTAGCTGTCTTTTGGTTTTTCAATTGACAACATATAAGATAAATATGAGAATAAAGATGGTCACAGTCCCAAAAGAATACTCTCTATGATTTTTAATAAGATTAAATGATCCTTTGTGACAATTCTGTTTAATGGCAAATCTTAAAACTAGACAAGGAGTCATGCACACCCTCTGTATCGGGATACCTATTATGTGAGTGAAGTATCACTAATCGGTTCATCAGATTTAATCTTTCAGTAGCCGACCCAAGGCGCTAGACACTGACAATGTAACCCTGTGGCTTCTGTGTTGTACTGCCTCTAGTAAGACTCACCCCCACCCACCTCTGCAGGAATGGTAAATAAATCCCCATTACATCCCCACTGCATATCTGTTTGAGCTGTTCCAGGTTTTAATGTGAACCAAACAGCCAAAAAAGAGACGTCTGAGTGTATTTAACCCTTTCTCTTCCAGTCTTTATATGGAGACATATGGAACATGCAAATGCATGATGACCTCAAAAATGGGAAACAAATGTCAATGAAAAAACATATTTATCATGTGTCCAAAAATACTTCAAATGTTTTTTGTCAGCTCTTTTCAATAATGAATGCATGAAAGGGTTAATACATGACACCATTGTGTTTGCACAGCCTGGTCTCCCCTGGGCAGTAGCAGCCCCCATTCGCACATTTCATAAGCGCACTAACAAACAACATCAAGTTTTGTTTATTATTTCCAATCTGAAGTGTCGCGTCACAGCTGTAACCCCCTGTACTGTTCAGGAGGCCTAAAGAGCAAACAAATCAACAGACCCCGGCAGGTGAGGCCCAGCGCGGCTAGTCTCTGACCAGGAGGGGCCACTGAGGTGAAACTGGGCCAGAGCAATTATCCTCCCTTTTGGACCCCCTGACAAGCGTGTGAACTTTGTGTGAACCCCGCTTGCATGACACGCCTCGCACTCAACAGACCGCTCAGTGAAACTGCAGGGTTAGAAACTCACACTAGCCCAGCACCTAGTCCTGGGTTTCAGAAATACCATACATTAAGTATATTATTGAAATGATTCAGTAGCCAGGAGTTTGAGCAACCCCTGTTAAACATATTGCTCCTTCCCTTATAGCTGCATGAACAACTCCTGATAGTCAACCTACAGACACAGGTGAGACTTATTCAAGTGTGATCAGTTAATTCAGAGTACTTTCAGCAGGGGCCTGATTGTACAAATTCCTGGGCACCTGGTCATTTCAATAATTCAAATAGTTCTGAAACCCAGGACTGGGTGCAGGGCTTGTGTAAGTTTCCAGCCCTGAAACTGGGATTTCAGGTAACAGGTGGATGCAGTAAGATTTTAAAGGTAAGTGGTTCCTGCCGGCATAGTGGGGCTCAGATTAAAACCTGGAATGATTCAAAGCAATGCAAAGGGAGTCCGCTCTTCAGCAGAACTAAATCGGCTCTCTCTTCCCTCTCTGTCTGGATTGATGCCTTACTATTGTAAACAGCCAAGTGATTTGGTTTAAACTAACTACAGATTAGACTGTCTCTGGCGGCATGTGAATTCTATTGAATTTCTTTATCTAAATGTATTATACAGCGCTGTTTTAATAGGGACTGCAGCACTACTAGCAGTCCCCAGATTGTAACTGCCGCTTCTCAAAGTTGCTGTGCTGGCAGCTTCGTTTAGCAGTAGTACCATCAGGGCTAGTGCTCAGAATGTATTCAGCAGCCTCCAGTTGCTCTGCAAACCTTTGATTGTTTTTGGCACATTTGGTATATTTACCATGCTCTAAACCTCCTCCTGCCCGCTTTAGGTTCGGTTTCACCCTGAAATCAAATGGGACAGTTCCATGGTTTTTGTTTTTCTAATCCAGACTGATTTGCTTTGCCAGTTTGTTGTTTTCACTGTTAATGATTTGTACGACATGCTGATGAATGCGTTCTGATGTTATGTGTTCTAATACAGTACAATGTGGGAGTGCCAGGATTGCCTTGTCCTGCCCTGGCCACATCTCTCAATGTGCTTACCTGCTCTCATCATGAGGGAGCCAAGCCAATGACTGTCCAGCTCTTGCATCGTACTGCCCTCCCAGCCAGGCCCCTACTCTCAAACCCAAACCTAAAAATACAAAATACAAAAATAAAACCAATAAGAATACATAAATACTAAAGAAAGGTTTATAAAACAGTTGCAAATCCCGGTATAGAGGAAACAAGAGCATGTCAGCAATAAATAATATCATGGCAGCTGTAAATGCTAGAAACAGTAAAAAAAAAAAAAAAAAAAAATCTGTTACCACAATAACATGGCAAAAACAAATCTCCTTTTAAAAACAAACACATGTATACACACGACATCTCTCTTCTTTCTCAGCAGTTTAAACTGGCTGCCACTGCCAGACCGAGGGTGACTGCACAAGATCAGAATTAAGACAAACGTTTATTACAATGAGGATCTATATCTTGGCCTCCTGGTCTAAGAATTGGCTTGTGTTCCCTTCTGTGTGCTGTCCCATGCTAGCCCCTCGTGGGGGGTTAGAGCATCTGTGGGAGAAACTGTTCAGCGGGGTCTCAGAGGGCTGGAGACTGTTTTTCAATTTCATTAATCTGCCAAGCCAGTATAAACAAAAACACATTCAGAGTGTCTTTAAAGTGTATCAAGTTGCTGTACCAAGCAGCACTAAAATAAACTCCTGATGCATGAGGAAATGCTTTGCTCTGCCTTTGCAAAACGTCCACCCTAACCCTGGAGTTTGTAACCAACCGATCCACGCAAAAGCAACAGAGCACACCTTCTGGTCTTTTACCAGGTTACAACATCCGTTACATGTATATGAAAGCAATGTATTACACTAGCATCACATCATCATTAATAATACCGATGCCCCCCTCTCCAGTCCAGCAATCCTTGAAAAACAGTCTTTAGTCGAGTTTGACAATGCTGTGCACATTTAAAAATATATACAAAAATGGAAACAGTTGCACGAGATGTAAAGCTACAGTTGTTTTTTAAGAGGCCTCTGTATTATTTGGTTAGTATTTATTTATTTATGTATGTATTTTTGGGGAGGCTATTCTTCAGTTTCAGAACAATGGCAGTTGTCCGTGTGCGAGGACTTCAGAATGTCTCTTCACCGTCCAGTCGACAGTTTTCTTGCTGGCCTGGAACATGCAGATTTTTACATTTAAAAAAAAATAAAAAATAAAAATAAAAAAGTAGGAGCCGTCATGGAATTAAAAAAAATAAAAATACAGAAAAGTATTTACTTACAAACTGCATGTGCAATGTGCATGCCACTATATGGGTTATAATGTCATCTTCAGGAAAAGAAAAAAATATATATAGATGTTTTTAAGGCAATGTGTTTCTTTTTTTTCTTCTATTTAAAACAAAAAAAACCTTTGGTAAATTAATGGAAGTTTGTTTGAGATATTTATATACATAACTGTTATTGAAATGGTTCAAACTACAAGATGTCAACAAGTTTCAAAACACTACAAAATAAACCCTAATGTGAAGTTGGAACGGAGATGCCTGATTCTGATGTACCGATACTCTGGCTACGACTTCTCTATCGCTCTGCTGTTTCTACCAGTGCATTTTGTAATCCCAAACAGAATCTTCCTAAGAAACCTGAATAAAATCCGAGAGTATGCACATGGCACCTGTCTGCAGTCTCTTGCCTCTCTGTCTGTTGCTGCTGTTCTGCTGGTCAGTAGACCTGGGGTCAATTATAATTATAACACTTTGCTGTGCTTTTACTTTGGTAAAACTTTTTTAAAGGATTAATCAATATTTGTGGAGCCAAATTTGTTTGAAAATTGATAACAAAAAAAAATAAATAAAAATAATTGGTAGCTTATGTAAATAACCCAGTAGCATTTTGGCTAAAGACAATGTAAAAGCCTTGATTGCAATGCAGTGGGAGTGTTCCCCTCCCCAGTCACAAGACTTGACTCTATTAATAAGCAGAGCCCTGCAGTGGTATTGTTACTCAGTGGTATTGCACCACATCCCCACCTTTCCTTCCCCAGCTGGCCGGATGGGCCTGTGGCTGCGTTCTCAACATTCCTCCGCTTCTAAAAATAACCTTGTCTTGTACATTCCACAGGCCTGCTTCACTTCCTGTTTCCTGTCACCGCATGGCTGCCAGAGAGTGTGAGAAAGAGCGTGTGTGTGTATGCGTGTGTGTAAGGTATCAACACACAGCTCAGGAATTTCACATCGCCTCTCTGCCCGGAACCTCTGCAAGCATCAATCTGCCCCCTGAGCACTATAGATTTCACATTAAAAGCACAGCACACTGTACAAAAGCACGGTAAAAGCATGGTATAGCATAGGGAAGCATTGTAAAGCAGAGAGGTATGGTAAAGCATAGGGAAGCATTGTAAAGCACAGAGAGGTATGGTAAAGCATAGGGAAGCATTGTAAAGCACAGAGAGGTCTGGTAAAGCATAGGGAAGCATTGTAAAGCACAGAGAGGTCTGGGAAAGCATAGGGAAGCATTGTAAAGCACATGGAGGTATGGTAAAGCATAATAAAGCAATCTCTTAAAAATGAGACACTGTGGATCTAAGTTCTTCACTTCCACTGTTGGTGTTTTAAAACATTCAGTATCACCAACATGTCTTAAGGAATAAACACAGTTAAATTCTTGGAACAGACTAGTGAGATAAACAGACATTTTTGGCCCCTTTAAAAAAGATCTGGTTCCAGTGGAAACTCCTTCTGTGCTCAGGTGACAGTAGAATGAGTCATCCCTACCTGCTGATACAAATACCTTCACTCAGCATGCCCTACTGTACATCTACTCTCAATGATACACAATGCCCTTACCACAAGCACAGCAAACACCTTCACTCAGCATGCCCTACTGTACATCTACTCTCAATGATACACAATGCCCTTACCACAAGCACAGCAAACACCTTCACTCAGCATGCCC